>NC_079873.1:107026285-107050831 GCF_023065955.2 Ursus arctos | reverse complement strand
CCACTTGTCCTCTTCCCGCTCAGGGGCTTGCCAGGCCTGATGCTGTTCTGGGGTTCAGGGTCGCTCATGTCCTCCCACCGGGTCCTCGCATCCAGTCCCCTTAGCCCCTGCCCCTCGTTTTTTAAACCATGGCCCCCGCTTCTGTCAGACCTGGATGCGGACGTCCTGACACACTGCCTGTGGACTTGGCACCAACACGCCTCACAGGGCTGACAGCAGGGGCAGGTTTCAGTGCGCTGTCCCTGTTCTGGAGTCCAGGTCCCTCCCTGAGTCCTCCCTCAGGGATCTTAGCTTGAGCCTCAGCACATCTTGTGTTCCTCTGTCTGCTGTCTCCAGGCCTGTTCCCTCAGACCAAAGCCCTCGCTGCCCTGAGAACCATGGGAAAGGATCCTGGATGGCACATCAGGCAACAAAGGCCAGGGATTCCCTGAGATGGGTTCCTTCGGGTCACTTAGGCCTATCCTCTATTGCCCACCTGCACTCCCTGGATGGCCTGTGCCTTCATCCCTGCATCTGAAGGCCGCTCCTTACAACAAGCTCTCAGTGTCTCTGGGACCCAGAGCCGAAGTCAGGACACGGCTCATGTCATGCTTGTCCCACTCAAGGGCCTCCCAGGACTGATTCCCTACTGGGCCCAGGGTCCCTCTGTCCTCCCTCTGGTCCTCACCTTGACTCCCGACAGAAGCTGGGCCCTCCCAGCCTTCCGACCTGAGGCCGTGCTCCTTACCGCACGCCTCCTGACTCCTGAGACCCAGAATCGGATCTGCAGGCTCGCTATGCATCCCCATGGCCCCCAGGGATCTTCCTGGACTGACACTATGGCCCCACCCCTGGGAGATCTCCTCTGTCCTCCCTCAGAGTTCATAGCTTGACTCGGGTTACTGCCTAGGCCCTCTCCTCTGCACACCGGAGGGAGGCCCTGCTCCTTCCACCCAGGCCCCCAGGGTCTCTGACACTGGGGATGCAAAAGTCCTGACTCACCACCTCCAATCCCCCCTGCACGGACCTTCCCTCACTGCCTCTGTGCTGGGGTCCAGCGTCCTTCAGTCTTCCCTCTGCATCCTCAGCATGAAGCCCAGCAGGCCATGGGGTCTCCCCTCTGCCCACCTGAGCATTGGCTCCTTTCACCAGGTCCCCAGTCTCTCGGGAGACCCGGATGCACCAGTCCAGCCACACTGGCCTCGTTTCCCCATCGCGCCCAGGGGCCTTCCTGGACTGACACTAGGGCCTGACCTCTGTGAGTTCCCCTCTGTCCTCCCTCAGGGTTCATACCTTGACGCCCATAAGCGCCTGGGCCCTCGCCTCTAAAGACCTGAGATCTGCTCCTTACGACAGGCCCTTTATCACTCGGACACCCAGATGCAGAAGTCAAGACTCACCACGTGTTCCCATCCCGCACCAGGGGACTTCATAGCAACCCTGTGCTAGGAACCAGGGTCTCTCAGTCCTCCCTCTGCATCCTCACATTGAAGCCCAGCAGGACCTGGGCCCTCCCCTCTGTCCACCGGATGGAAGACAGACTTCTTCCTCCGAGGCCCCCATTCTCTCGGGAGACCACGTTGCCGAAGTCCGGCCCCAGTGGCGGCGTGTTCCCATCCCGCCCGGTAGGCTCCCTAGACTGCCATCCTAGGCGGACTTCTGCCAGGGTCCCCTCTGTCCTCCGTTATGGTTCATCCCTGGTCTCCTCTCAATTCGCGCCAGGACCCTCCCCTCTGCCCACCTGAGCTTTGGCTCCCTCCATCAGGCGTTTAATCTCTCAGAGACCCGTATGCGGAAGTCCAGACTCACCACGTGTTCCCATCCGCGCCCCCCCCCCCCCCCCGCGCATTGCCCCCGCCCCCCCCCCGCCCATGTATCTTCTATGACTGACTCTGCTGGGGTCCAGCGACCAGCAGTCCTCCCTCTGCATCCTCACCACGATGCCCAGCAGGACCTGGGTCCTCCCTTCTGCCTACCTGAGCATCCGCTCCTTCCATCAGGCCTTTAGTCTCTCAGAGACCCGTATGTGGAACTCCTGACTCACCACGTGGACCCACCTTCCCCTCCCCCCCCCCGGTGGACCTTCCCTGACTGCTGGTGTCTAGTGTCCCGCAGTCCTCCCTCTGTATCCTCACCACGACACCCAATAGGACCTGGGTCCTCCCCTTGCCCACCTGAGGGAGTCCCTGGTCCTTCCACCAAGGCCCCCAGTCTCTCGGGAGACCTGGATGCACCAGTCCCGCCCCATCGGCCATGTGTCCCTATCCCTCCCAGGGGCCTTCCCGGTCTGACCCTGGGGCCCGACCGCGCTGAGGTCCCCTCTGTCCCCGGCTTCTATGTCCGTGGGTCCTGCCCCCGATCCGTCCCCACGCGGTCCCTACCTGGACTCCCTGGGCCTGCCTCTGCCCCTGCCCCTTCCCGACCTGGCATCCTTCCGCTCTGACCAAGGTCCTAAGCTCCCTCAGACCCCCGAGGTGCATTTCACCAGACGCCCTCTGTGGCCACCCTCCCTAGGGACCCCCAGGGCCCGGCCGCGCCAGGAACCCAGTGCCTGGACCGAAGCGGGGGAGGGTGGGCCGCACAGTTCTCCCTCAGGTCCCACCACCCGCTCCAGGGAGGGCCTGGGCCCGTCCCTCTGGGGACCTGTGGCCACTGTCCTGGGCCCCGGCGGGAGGGGCGCAGCCGGACGACGCTGCCCCTGCCCGCGGTCTCTCGGGGCTACCGGCAGGGGCCACCTGGCTCCTGGGCGCCCCACCCCCACCCCCACCGCCAGTGTGCTCCCTCACGGGTGGGTCTACCTGCACGCCTCGCCTCAGCTGACCAAGATCCCGCCTCCCTCACGCGGAGGTCGTCGCCGCTCTCAGAGCTCTGAGGCGGAAGTCGGAGCTCGTCACTTCCGGACCCCTTAGGAAGGGGTCCCCTAGGGCCGCCAGCACGTCGGGCGGCGATGGGTTCCGGCGAGGGGGTAGGTGGGGGAGGAGAGGGGAACGGGCAGGGCCGGGGTCCCCCGGTCCTCCCTGGTCTCCTTACCTGGACTCGGGCAGGCGGGGTTGGAGCTTGTCCGCCTCACAACCAGTCTCGCACCCACCCCACACTTCCTTAACAGGGAGGCAGAGAGTGGAGTCTGGCTACTGTCACCACGCAGGTTCCTGGTGACCAGCTGCACAGAAGCCATCACGGCGCCCCTCTGGTCTCCCCAGACACCCAGGCCGGGCCAGGGGCATTTGCACTGCAGTGCTCGCCCCGGGAGCCACACCCCGTCACCCTGCTTCCCCTTCTTCTGCAGGGCTCAGGGCACCCCTCCCCACCTTCCTGCCAACACTGTGGCTGCTGGACACAGTCCCCTATGCCTGGGACGTGTCCTGCTTCTCCTGGTGTCCTCACTGCTCACCCACAGTGCCTTCCAGAGAGCAGAGCTCAGCCACTGGCTGGCAATCAAGGCGAGCAGGGCTCCCTCTGCGCTGACAGGAGGTTTCTCCTCCTTTCTTGAAGAACCAAGCCAATGCAGGAGCACACATCTGCGTGTGCCTTTAGCATTTGCACAGTGACAGACAGCAAAGCATCAGAAGCAAGAACCAACAAACTTTCCCTTTTATTTCTCTATTTCCTGACCCCATCACTTCACTCCTCCTTTTTTCACCTTTTCAACCCATCCTTAGACCAATGCCCTGTGATTTTGGTCCAGAGCCCAAAGAAGGAGGCAAGGGGTCCCACCTGGTTTCCAGGACATGACAAAACTCTTAACTCTTGAACTGGGTAAGGACAAATGCTGTGTGTGGGGGGGGGGGGCGGATGTCACTCACACACTCAGCCGCCGAAGCGGATGAAACCTTCTATGCCAAGGAACCCCACTGGAGAGCTTCCTCGAGGACACCAAGCTCTGCATGTGGGAGTCATCACAGAGAACAGCCCCCTCCCATCCCCCCCAAGGAGGCTCCTTGCCCCGCTTTCTTCTCCCAACCCTCCCTGGCCCTGCACTCCTTAGAAAGCCCAGGGCTGCCTCTTCACACACACACACACACACACACACACACACACACACACACAGTAACAGGAAAGAACCAGCAAGCAGCCTCACTTCCCGCCCAGCATCCCGCAGGAGAATCTGTTGGCCCCACCAAAGCCTGGAAAGGGCCTGGCCACCCCTGGGGCTCAGGCCCCCTCTTCCTCATCGCTCACAGACTCTTCACACAGGGCCAGGGACGAAGGCTGCTGCCCGCGACTGACCCGCAGCAAATACTCCAGCACTTGGAACTTGCTGGTTTCAACATAGGCCCTGGGACCCCACAGGAACTCGTAGCGGGCAGGGTCGCTGCCGGGCACCTGCCGGTACTCCACGTACCCTTCCTGCACCCAGACATTGGTGAGGAGCTCCCTGGGCTCCCCGTAGATGACGTGCTCCCTGCTGGCGTACACCCCCATGACCCCCAGCACTTCCCACACCTTCTCCTCCGGGGCACAGTCGCCCTCCAGGACGATCACCCCCAAGAGCACCACCAGGAGGCCGGTCTTGGGCATGCCCTGCTCACCACTCGGCAACCCACCGCAGGTGAGGCCCAGGACGGTGACCAGGACGTAGGAGTGGTCGCTGGGGTCCACCTCCTTCACATCCACGCCAAAGACCAGCCGCATGCACTCGGACGCTTGGCCGAAGATCACGGGGAAGGCGTCCTGGTAGTCGTTGCCGACCACCTCCAGCATCTCTGCCTGGCTGGTGCGCTGCTGGGTGAGATACTTGAGCACCAGGAACGCCACCAGGTCAGCAGCCTTCCCCTGGAGTGTGTCCTGGAGCAGGGGCTGGGCTTCCTCGGGCTCCTCCCAGCCGCTCGACCCCTCCTCATCTGGGCTGCTGGAGCCATGGTGGGGCTGGCCCCATGCAGTGGCTGCCAGGCCAGTGGGGGAGGGGCAGGCACTCTGAGGGCTCTGGGGAGCACTCGGGCCCCCAGCAGCAGACCCCTCCTCCGGAGGGCCCAGAAACAGGGCAGAGCAGGAGATGCGAGAGGGGCTGGACTGGGAGGAGGCAGAGGCTGAGGAGGAGGGACATGGGCCCCCCTCCTCCCCAGCCCCGGACAGCTGTGCCTCCACCAGGCTCTGGGCCGGGACTGGGTCTTCCTCCAGCTGCCAGAGCTCACTCCTCCGACCCAGGGACATGGCGCCTGTCGGGCTGAACCTGAAGACAGAGGTGGGATGGCTCCTCAGAGTCCAGCCGGCCTGCAGAGGCCTGAGGTCCCAGAGCTGACAGTGGGCTGCTTCCTGCTTAGGAGAGGATGGGAAGGGCAAGCCCCTGGGTCCTCACCTTGACCTGTGGCACTCCCCTGCGCCTCCCCTGCTCTGTGACCTTAGGGACTCCTGCCTCAGGCAGAGACCTCGACTCTGAGTTCTTGAAGCCCCTGGAGGAGAAAGGGAGGGGCACCTCAGGGTGCAGACAGGAGGGCTGGGTCGGACTCTGTGAGGTCCCCACCAGTCCAGGCTGGGTGGCCCCCTCCTTGGCCTCTCAAGAGGCGGCTATTTCCCCTGCCAGAGCCTGGGCCCCACCCAACGTGGGACTGAGGCCAAAGGATCACAGCAAGGCCACGCAGCCCTGAGACTCCACAGAAGGTAAGCTAGGAGGCCCACATCTGGCCACAACTGCCAAAGGTCCACAGGGCTTGTCACGGATGTCCAGGGATGGCCAGGCTCGGGGTTCCATCTGTGCTGGGATGGGTGTGCCTCTTGGTCGATACCTTGACCCCACGGAAGGCCTGGGAAAACTCTCACCCGCCCTGTGCTGAGGCCTCATCTCCGGAGGACGCCAGAGGGAAAAATCAATTAGCCCACCATTTCCTGTCTCCCCATGGCTGAGAGAAGTAGCAGGGCAAGCCTGGTCCCTAGGGATCCTGCTGTGGGAGGCATGCCCTCATTTCTCACCTCCATCCCCACCAGGGCCAGGGCCAGGGCCAGGGCCAAGGTCCCTGCCTCCGCCACTGACTAGAGTCCAGACCCTCAGGCCCAGGCCCAGGCCCTCCCCTCCCTGAGACCAGGGATCTGGAGAGGAGGAGGGGCTCAGCCCAACAGGCTCCACCCAGGGTTCCCAGGGTTCTCAGGTAGGGCCTGGCCAGATTTCTAGGCCATCTCCTCCTTTTCCTGAGGGGTGGGTTCGGACCCAGCCCCTCCTCTCTCAGGGGTCCCCACATGGATTCTTGGCAGTACCAGGGACTCCTGTGTGTCTCCCAGGAGGGCTTCCTCAGATGACCTGACTGAGACCTCTCCCAGCATGGTCCTCTCGTGCCTGAGGGCTGGGAGAGAAGGGTGAGGACGCAGCAATCCACGCCCTCCCCCTGCACCCCACCCAATTCACAAGGAGCTCAGATCGGGGGTTGGTCCCTCTGTCCAGGGGCAGGAGTCCACTCTTTGTCCCTAAGGTGCTCACGTTTACTTTCGGCAGGTGCTGGAACTATCCCTTCTCCTATCCTCAGCATGCATCCTGCAGAACAACGCCACCACCCCGCGGAGACCCAGGGGAGAAAGTGGGGTGCTTACTTTTCTTGACTCCCAGCCTGGCCTCGCAGGACTGACCACCGGGGCAGGACTTCATTTGGGACCCCTATGTCTGCGTGGGGGTCTGCTCAGTCCTCCCTCAGAGTCTTGGGGCTCCACCCTCTGCTGACCTGAGGCCACAATCCTCAGACCAAGGCTCTCACCTCCCTCAGACCCTGGGTGCAGAAGTCAAGAACACTTCAGATGTTCCCCCCAGCTTGGGGGACATCCAAGAAGGAGCCCACGGGCAACAAAATCACTGTCTGTTTTAGGCTCTAAGGTCCTCAACGCTCACCCTGCATCCCTCGGGGACTGCCCTGTGCTGTCCCCAGTCCTTTCCCCTCTGACAGCCCCACGCATCCGTGAGATCCAAGGCCAAGTGTGGGGGTGCGACAGCTGCCCTATGGCCTCCCGTCGGTGACTCTGTTCTGGGGTCCAGGGTCCACGCAGTTCTCCCTGAGGGTTCTCGCCTTGACTTCGGGAGGATTTGACCTTCCCTGCTGCTGACCCTGATCTGCCTCTTACCCGAACCCCCAGACGCTCTATGACCCGGATGTGGAAGTCTGGACATGCCACTTGTCCTCTTCCCGCTCAGGGGCTTGCCAGGCCTGATGCTGTTCTGGGGTTCAGGGTCGCTCATGTGCTCCCACCGGGTCCTCGCATCCAGTCCCCTTAGCCCCTGCCCCTCGTTTTTTAAACCATGGCCCCCGCTTCTGTCAGACCTGGATGCGGACGTCCTGACACACTGCCTGTGGACTTGGCACCAACACGCCTCACAGGGCTGACAGCAGGGGCAGGTTTCAGTGCGCTGTCCCTGTTCTGGAGTCCAGGTCCCTCCCTGAGTCCTCCCTCAGGGATCTTAGCTTGAGCCTCAGCACATCTTGTGTTCCTCTCTCTGCTGTCTCCAGGCCTGTTCCCTCAGACCAAAGCCCTCGCTGCCCTGAGAACCATGGGAAAGGATCCTGGATGGCACATCAGGCAACAAAGGCCAGGGATTCCCTGAGATGGGTTCCTTCGGGTCACTTAGGCCTATCCTCTATTGCCCACCTGCACTCCCTGGATGGCCTGTGCCTTCATCCCTGCATCTGAAGGCCGCTCCTTACAACAAGCTCTCAGTGTCTCTGGGACCCAGAGCCGAAGTCAGGACACGCCTCATGTCATGCTTGTCCCACTCAAGGGCCTCCCAGGACTGATTCCCTACTGGGCCCAGGGTCCCTCTGTCCTCCCTCTGGTCCTCACCTTGACTCCCGACAGAAGCTGGGCCCTCCCAGCCTTCCGACCTGAGGCCGTGCTCCTTACCGCACGCCTCCTGACTCCTGAGACCCAGAATCGGATCTGCAGGCTCGCTATGCATCCCCATGGCCCCCAGGGATCTTCCTGGACTGACACTATGGCCCCACCCCTGGGAGATCTCCTCTGTCCTCCCTCAGAGTTCATAGCTTGACTCGGGTTACTGCCTAGGCCCTCTCCTCTGCACACCGGAGGGAGGCCCTGCTCCTTCCACCCAGGCCCCCAGGGTCTCTGACACTGGGGATGCAAAAGTCCTGACTCACCACCTCCAATCCCCCCTGCACGGACCTTCCCTCACTGCCTCTGTGCTGGGGTCCAGCGTCCTTCAGTCTTCCCTCTGCATCCTCAGCATGAAGCCCAGCAGGCCATGGGGTCTCCCCTCTGCCCACCTGAGCATTGGCTCCTTTCACCAGGTCCCCAGTCTCTCGGGAGACCCGGATGCACCAGTCCAGCCACACTGGCCTCGTTTCCCCATCGCGCCCAGGGGCCTTCCTGGACTGACACTAGGGCCTGACCTCTGTGAGTTCCCCTCTGTCCTCCCTCAGGGTTCATACCTTGACGCCCATAAGCGCCTGGGCCCTCGCCTCTAAAGACCTGAGATCTGCTCCTTACGACAGGCCCTTTATCACTCGGACACCCAGATGCAGAAGTCAAGACTCACCACGTGTTCCCATCCCGCACCAGGGGCCTTCATAGCAACCCTGTGCTAGGAACCAGGGTCTCTCAGTCCTCCCTCTGCATCCTCACATTGAAGCCCAGCAGGACCTGGGCCCTCCCCTCTGTCCACCGGATGGAAGACAGACTTCTTCCTCCGAGGCCCCCATTCTCTCGGGAGACCACGTTGCCGAAGTCCGGCCCCAGTGGCGGCGTGTTCCCATCCCGCCCGGTAGGCTCCCTAGACTGCCATCCTAGGCGGACTTCTGCCAGGGTCCCCTCTGTCCTCCGTTATGGTTCATCCCTGGTCTCCTCTCGATTCGCGCCAGGACCCTCCCCTCTGCCCACCTGAGCTTTGGCTCCCTCCATCAGGCGTTTAATCTCTCAGAGACCCGTATACGGAAGTCCAGACTCACCACGTGTTCCCATCCGCGCCCCCCCCCCCGCGCATTGCCCCCGCCCCCCCCCGCCCATGTATCTTCTATGACTGACTCTGCTGGGGTCCAGCGACCAGCAGTCCTCCCTCTGCATCCTCACCACGATGCCCAGCAGGACCTGGGTCCTCCCTTCTGCCTACCTGAGCATCCGCTCCTTCCATCAGGCCTTTAGTCTCTCAGAGACCCGTATGTGGAACTCCTGACTCACCACGTGGACCCACCTTCCCCTCCCCCCCCACGGTGGACCTTCCCTGACTGCTGGTGTCTAGTGTCCCGCAGTCCTCCCTCTGTATCCTCACCACGACACCCAATAGGACCTGGGTCCTCCCCTTGCCCACCTGAGGGAGTCCCTGGTCCTTCCACCAAGGCCCCCAGTCTCTCCGGAGACCTGGATGCACCAGTCCCGCCCCATCGGCCATGTGTCCCTATCCCTCCCAGGGGCCTTCCCGGTCTGACCCTGGGGCCCGACCGCGCTGAGGTCCCCTCTGTCCCCGGCTTCTATGTCCGTGGGTCCTGCCCCCGATCCGTCCCCACGCAGTCCCTACCTGGACTCCCTGGGCCTGCCTCTGCCCCTGCCCCTTCCCGACCTGGCATCCTTCCGCTCTGACCAATGTCCTAAGCTCCCTCAGACCCCCGAGGTGCATTTCACCAGACGCCCTCTGTGGCCACCCTCCCTAGGGACCCCCAGGGCCCGGCCGCGCCAGGAACCCAGTGCCTGGACCGAAGCGGGGGAGGGTGGGCCGCACACTTCTCCCTCAGGTCCCACCACCCGCTCCAGGGAGGGCCTGGGCCCGTCCCTCTGGGGACCTGTGGCCACTGTCCTGGGCCCCGGCGGGAGGGGCGCAGCCGGACGACGCTGCCCCTGCCCGCGGTCTCTCGGGGCTACCGGCAGGGGCCACCTGGCTCCTGGGCGCCCCACCCCCACCCCCAGTGTGCTCCCTCATGGGTGGGTCTACCTGCATGCCTCGCCTCAGCTGACCAAGATCCCGCCTCCCTCACGCAGAGGTCGTCGCCGCTCTCAGAGCTCTGAGGCGGAAGTCGGAGCTCGTCACTTCCGGACCCCTTAGGAAGGGGTCCCCTAGGGCCGCCAGCACGTCAGGCGGCGATGGGTTCCGGCGAGGGGGTAGGTGGGGGAGGAGAGGGGAACGGGCAGGGCCGGGGTCCCCCGGTCCTCCCTGGTCTCCTTACCTGGACTCGGGCAGGCGGGGTTGGAGCTTGTCCGCCTCACAACCAGTCTCGCACCCACCCCACACTTCCCTAACAGGGAGGCAGAGAGTGGAGTCTGGCTACTGTCACCACGCAGGTTCCTGGTGACCAGCTGCACAGAAGCCATCACGGCGCCCCTCTGGTCTCCCCAGACACCCAGGCCGGGCCAGGGGCATTTGCACTGCAGTGCTCGCCCCGGGAGCCACACCCCGTCACCCTGCTTCCCCTTCTTCTGCAGGGCTCAGGGCACCCCTCCCCACCTTCCTGCCAACACTGTGGCTGCTGGACACAGTCCCCTATGCCTGGGACGTGTCCTGCTTCTCCTGGTGTCCTCACTGCTCACCCACAGTGCCTTCCAGAGAGCAGAGCTCAGCCACTGGCTGGCAATCAAGGCGAGCAGGGCTCCCTCTGCGCTGACAGGAGGTTTCTCCTCCTTTCTTGAAGAACCAAGCCAATGCAGGAGCACACATCTGCGTGTGCCTTTAGCATTTGCACAGTGACAGACAGCAAAGCATCAGAAGCAAGAACCAACAAACTTTCCCTTTTATTTCTCTATTTCCTGACCCCATCACTTCACTCCTCCTTTTTTCACCTTTTCAACCCATCCTTAGACCAATGCCCTGTGATTTTGGT
This sequence comes from Ursus arctos, assembly GCF_023065955.2. Classification (NCBI taxonomy): domain Eukaryota; kingdom Metazoa; phylum Chordata; class Mammalia; order Carnivora; family Ursidae; genus Ursus; species Ursus arctos. The sequence continues at coordinate 107,040,116 of NC_079873.1, read as the reverse complement.
CCAGAGCCCAAAGAAGGAGGCAAGGGGTCCCACCTGGTTTCCAGGACATGACAAAACTCTTAACTCTTGAACTGGGTAAGGACAAATGCTGTGTGTGTGTGGGGGGGGGGGATGTCACTCACACACTCAGCCGCGGAAGCGGATGAAACCTTCTATGCCAAGGAACCCCACTGGAGAGCTTCCTCGAGGACACCAAGCTCTGCATGTGGGAGTCATCACAGAGAACAGCCCCCTCCCATCCCCCCCAAGGAGGCTCCTTGCCCCGCTTTCTTCTCCCAACCCTCCCTGGCCCTGCACTCCTTAGAAAGCCCAGGGCTGCCTCTTCACACACACACACACACACACACACACACACACACACACACACAGTAACAGGAAAGAACCAGCAAGCAGCCTCACTTCCCGCCCAGCATCCCGCAGGAGAATCTGTTGGCCCCACCAAAGCCTGGAAAGGGCCTGGCCACCCCTGGGGCTCAGGCCCCCTCTTCCTCATCGCTCACAGACTCTTCACACAGGGCCAGGGACGAAGGCTGCTGCCCGCGACTGACCCGCAGCAAATACTCCAGCACTTGGAACTTGCTGGTTTCAACATAGGCCCTGGGACCCCACAGGAACTCGTAGCGGGCAGGGTCGCTGCCGGGCACCTGCCGGTACTCCACGTACCCTTCCTGCACCCAGACATTGGTGAGGAGCTCCCTGGGCTCCCCGTAGATGACGTGCTCCCTGCTGGCGTACACCCCCATGACCCCCAGCACTTCCCACACCTTCTCCTCCGGGGCACAGTCGCCCTCCAGGACGATCACCCCCAAGAGCACCACCAGGAGGCCGGTCTTGGGCATGCCCTGCTCACCACTCGGCAACCCACCGCAGGTGAGGCCCAGGACGGTGACCAGGACGTAGGAGTGGTCGCTGGGGTCCACCTCCTTCACATCCACGCCAAAGACCAGCCGCATGCACTCGGACGCTTGGCCGAAGATCACGGGGAAGGCGTCCTGGTAGTCGTTGCCGACCACCTCCAGCATCTCTGCCTGGCTGGTGCGCTGCTGGGTGAGATACTTGAGCACCAGGAACGCCACCAGGTCAGCAGCCTTCCCCTGGAGTGTGTCCTGGAGCAGGGGCTGGGCTTCCTCGGGCTCCTCCCAGCCGCTCGACCCCTCCTCATCTGGGCTGCTGGAGCCATGGTGGGGCTGGCCCCATGCAGTGGCTGCCAGGCCAGTGGGGGAGGGGCAGGCACTCTGAGGGCTCTGGGGAGCACTCGGGCCCCCAGCAGCAGACCCCTCCTCCGGAGGGCCCAGAAACAGGGCAGAGCAGGAGATGCGAGAGGGGCTGGACTGGGAGGAGGCAGAGGCTGAGGAGGAGGGACATGGGCCCCCCTCCTCCCCAGCCCCGGACAGCTGTGCCTCCACCAGGCTCTGGGCCGGGACTGGGTCTTCCTCCAGCTGCCAGAGCTCACTCCTCCGACCCAGGGACATGGCGCCTGTCGGGCTGAACCTGAAGACAGAGGTGGGATGGCTCCTCAGAGTCCAGCCGGCCTGCAGAGGCCTGAGGTCCCAGAGCTGACAGTGGGCTGCTTCCTGCTTAGGAGAGGATGGGAAGGGCAAGCCCCTGGGTCCTCACCTTGACCTGTGGCACTCCCCTGCGCCTCCCCTGCTCTGTGACCTTAGGGACTCCTGCCTCAGGCAGAGACCTCGACTCTGAGTTCTTGAAGCCCCTGGAGGAGAAAGGGAGGGGCACCTCAGGGTGCAGACAGGAGGGCTGGGTCGGACTCTGTGAGGTCCCCACCAGTCCAGGCTGGGTGGCCCCCTCCTTGGCCTCTCAAGAGGCGGCTATTTCCCCTGCCAGAGCCTGGGCCCCACCCAACGTGGGACTGAGGCCAAAGGATCACAGCAAGGCCACGCAGCCCTGAGACTCCACAGAAGGTAAGCTAGGAGGCCCACATCTGGCCACAACTGCCAAAGGTCCACAGGGCTTGTCACGGATGTCCAGGGATGGCCAAGCTCGGGGTTCCATCTGTGCTGGGATGGGTGTGCCTCTTGGTCGATACCTTGACCCCACGGAAGGCCTGGGAAAACTCTCACCCGCCCTGTGCTGAGGCCTCATCTCCGGAGGACGCCAGAGGGAAAAATCAATTAGCCCACCATTTCCTGTCTCCCCATGGCTGAGAGAAGTAGCAGGGCAAGCCTGGTCCCTAGGGATCCTGCTGTGGGAGGCATGCCCTCATTTCTCACCTCCATCCCCACCAGGGCCAGGGCCAGGGCCAGGGCCAGGGCCAAGGTCCCTGCCTCCCCCACTGACTAGAGTCCAGACCCTCAGGCCCAGGCCCAGGCCCTCCCCTCCCTGAGACCAGGGATCTGGAGAGGAGGAGGGGCTCAGCCCAACAGGCTCCACCCAGGGTTCCCAGGGTTCTCAGGTAGGGCCTGGCCAGATTTCTAGGCCATCTCCTCCTTTTCCTGAGGGGTGGGTTCAGACCCAGCCCCTCCTCTCTCAGGGGTCCCCACATGGATTCTTGGCAGTACCAGGGACTCCTGTGTGTCTCCCAGGAGGGCTTCCTCAGATGACCTGACTGAGACCTCTCCCAGCATGGTCCTCTCGTGCCTGAGGGCTGGGAGAGAAGGGTGAGGACGCAGCAATCCACGCCCTCCCCCTGCACCCCACCCAATTCACAAGGAGCTCAGATCGGGGGTTGGTCCCTCTGTCCAGGGGCAGGAGTCCACTCTTTGTCCCTAAGGTGCTCACGTTTACTTTCGGCAGGTGCTGGAACTATCCCTTCTTCTATCCTCAGCATGCATCCTGCAGAACAACGCCACCACCCCGCGGAGACCCAGGGGAGAAAGTGGGGTGCTTACTTTTCTTGACTCCCAGCCTGGCCTCGCAGGACTGACCACCGGGGCAGGACTTCATTTGGGACCCCTATGTCTGCATGGGGGTCTGCTCAGTCCTCCCTCAGAGTCTTGGGGCTCCACCCTCTGCTGACCTGAGGCCACAATCCTCAGACCAAGGCTCTCACCTCCCTCAGACCCTGGGTGCAGAAGTCAAGAACACTTCAGATGTTCCCCCCAGCTTGGGGGACATCCAAGAAGGAGCCCACGGGCAACAAAATCACTGTTTTAGGCTCTAAGGTCCTCAACGCTCACCCTGCATCCCTCGGGGACTGCCCTGTGCTGTCCCCAGTCCTTTCCCCTCTGACAGCCCCACGCATCCGTGAGATCCAAGGCCAAGTGTGGGGGTGCGACAGCTGCCCTATGGCCTCCCGTCGGTGACTCTGTTCTGGGGTCCAGGGTCCACGCAGTTCTCCCTGAGGGTTCTCGCCTTGACTTCGGGAGGATTTGACCTTCCCTGCTGCTGACCCTGATCTGCCTCTTACCCGAACCCCCAGACGCTCTATGACCCGGATGTGGAAGTCTGGACATGCCACTTGTCCTCTTCCCGCTCAGGGGCTTCCCAGGCCTGATGCTGTTCTGGGGTTCAGGGTCGCTCATGTCCTCCCACCGGGTCCTCGCATCCAGTCCCCTTAGCCCCTGCCCCTCGTTTTTTAAACCATGGCCCCCGCTTCTGTCAGACCTGGATGCGGACGTCCTGACACACTGCCTGTGGACTTGGCACCAACACGCCTCACGGGGCTGACAGCAGGGGCAGGTTTCAGTGCGCTGTCCCTGTTCTGGAGTCCAGGTCCCTCCCTGAGTCCTCCCTCAGGGATCTTAGCTTGAGCCTCAGCACATCTTGTGTTCCTCTCTCTGCTGTCTCCAGGCCTGTTCCCTCAGACCAAAGCCCTCGCTGCCCTGAGAACCATGGGAAAGGATCCTGGATGGCACATCAGGCAACAAAGGCCAGGGATTCCCTGAGATGGGTTCCTTCGGGTCACTTAGGCCTATCCTCTATTGCCCACCTGCACTCCCTGGATGGCCTGTGCCTTCATCCCTGCATCTGAAGGCCGCTCCTTACAACAAGCTCTCAGTGTCTCTGGGACCCAGAGCCGAAGTCAGGACACGCCTCATGTCATGCTTGTCCCACTCAAGGGCCTCCCAGGACTGATTCCCTACTGGGCCCAGGGTCCCTCTGTCCTCCCTCTGGTCCTCACCTTGACTCCCGACAGAAGCTGGGCCCTCCCAGCCTTCCGACCTGAGGCCGTGCTCCTTACCGCACGCCTCCTGACTCCTGAGACCCAGAATCGGATCTGCAGGCTCGCTATGCATCCCCATGGCCCCCAGGGATCTTCCTGGACTGACACTATGGCCCCACCCCTGGGAGATCTCCTCTGTCCTCCCTCAGAGTTCATAGCTTGACTCGGGTTACTGCCTAGGCCCTCTCCTCTGCACACCGGAGGGAGGCCCTGCTCCTTCCACCCAGGCCCCCAGGGTCTCTGACACTGGGGATGCAAAAGTCCTGACTCACCACCTCCAATCCCCCCTGCACGGACCTTCCCTCACTGCCTCTGTGCTGGGGTCCAGCGTCCTTCAGTCTTCCCTCTGCATCCTCAGCATGAAGCCCAGCAGGCCATGGGGTCTCCCCTCTGCCCACCTGAGCATTGGCTCCTTTCACCAGGTCCCCAGTCTCTCGGGAGACCCGGATGCACCAGTCCAGCCACACTGGCCTCGTTTCCCCATCGCGCCCAGGGGCCTTCCTGGACTGACACTAGGGCCTGACCTCTGTGAGTTCCCCTCTGTCCTCCCTCAGGGTTCATACCTTGACGCCCATAAGCGCCTGGGCCCTCGCCTCTAAAGACCTGAGATCTGCTCCTTACGACAGGCCCTTTATCACTCGGACACCCAGATGCAGAAGTCAAGACTCACCACGTGTTCCCATCCCGCACCAGGGGCCTTCATAGCAACCCTGTGCTAGGAACCAGGGTCTCTCAGTCCTCCCTCTGCATCCTCACATTGAAGCCCAGCAGGACCTGGGCCCTCCCCTCTGTCCACCGGATGGAAGACAGACTTCTTCCTCCGAGGCCCCCATTCTCTCGGGAGACCACGTTGCCGAAGTCCGGCCCCAGTGGCGGCGTGTTCCCATCCCGCCCGGTAGGCTCCCTAGACTGCCATCCTAGGCGGACTTCTGCCAGGGTCCCCTCTGTCCTCCGTTATGGTTCATCCCTGGTCTCCTCTCGATTCGCGCCAGGACCCTCCCCTCTGCCCACCTGAGCTTTGGCTCCCTCCATCAGGCGTTTAATCTCTCAGAGACCCGTATGCGGAAGTCCAGACTCACCACGTGTTCCCATCCGCGCCCCCCCCCCCCCGCGCATTGCCCCCGCCCCCCCCCGCCCATGTATCTTCTATGACTGACTCTGCTGGGGTCCAGCGACCAGCAGTCCTCCCTCTGCATCCTCACCACGATGCCCAGCAGGACCTGGGTCCTCCCTTCTGCCTACCTGAGCATCCGCTCCTTCCATCAGGCCTTTAGTCTCTCAGAGACCCGTATGTGGAACTCCTGACTCACCACGTGGACCCACCTTCCCCTCCCCCCCCCCCGGTGGACCTTCCCTGACTGCTGGTGTCTAGTGTCCCGCAGTCCTCCCTCTGTATCCTCACCACGACACCCAATAGGACCTGGGTCCTCCCCTTGCCCACCTGAGGGAGTCCCTGGTCCTTCCACCAAGGCCCCCAGTCTCTCGGGAGACCTGGATGCACCAGTCCCGCCCCATCGGCCATGTGTCCCTATCCCTCCCAGGGGCCTTCCCGGTCTGACCCTGGGGCCCGACCGCGCTGAGGTCCCCTCTGTCCCCGGCTTCTATGTCCGTGGGTCCTGCCCCCGATCCGTCCCCACGCGGTCCCTACCTGGACTCCCTGGGCCTGCCTCTGCCCCTGCCCCTTCCCGACCTGGCATCCTTCCGCTCTGACCAAGGTCCTAAGCTCCCTCAGACCCCCGAGGTGCATTTCACCAGACGCCCTCTGTGGCCACCCTCCCTAGGGACCCCCAGGGCCCGGCCGCGCCAGGAACCCAGTGCCTGGACCGAAGCGGGGGAGGGTGGGCCGCACACTTCTCCCTCAGGTCCCACCACCCGCTCCAGGGAGGGCCTGGGCCCGTCCCTCTGGGGACCTGTGGCCACTGTCCTGGGCCCCGGCGGGAGGGGCGCAGCCGGACGACGCTGCCCCTGCCCGCGGTCTCTCGGGGCTACCGGCAGGGGCCACCTGGCTCCTGGGCGCCCCACCCCCACCCCCAGTGTGCTCCCTCATGGGTGGGTCTACCTGCATGCCTCGCCTCAGCTGACCAAGATCCCGCCTCCCTCACGCAGAGGTCGTCGCCGCTCTCAGAGCTCTGAGGCGGAAGTCGGAGCTCGTCACTTCCGGACCCCTTAGGAAGGGGTCCCCTAGGGCCGCCAGCACGTCGGGCGGCGATGGGTTCCGGCGAGGGGGTAGGTGGGGGAGGAGAGGGGAACGGGCAGGGCCGGGGTCCCCCGGTCCTCCCTGGTCTCCTTACCTGGACTCGGGCAGGCGGGGTTGGAGCTTGTCCGCCTCACAACCAGTCTCGCACCCACCCCACACTTCCCTAACAGGGAGGCAGAGAGTGGAGTCTGGCTACTGTCACCACGCAGGTTCCTGGTGACCAGCTGCACAGAAGCCATCACGGCGCCCCTCTGGTCTCCCCAGACACCCAGGCCGGGCCAGGGGCATTTGCACTGCAGTGCTCGCCCCGGGAGCCACACCCCGTCACCCTGCTTCCCCTTCTTCTGCAGGGCTCAGGGCACCCCTCCCCACCTTCCTGCCAACACTGTGGCTGCTGGACACAGTCCCCTATGCCTGGGACGTGTCCTGCTTCTCCTGGTGTCCTCACTGCTCACCCACAGTGCCTTCCAGAGAGCAGAGCTCAGCCACTGGCTGGCAATCAAGGCGAGCAGGGCTCCCTCTGCGCTGACAGGAGGTTTCTCCTCCTTTCTTGAAGAACCAAGCCAATGCAGGAGCACACATCTGCGTGTGCCTTTAGCATTTGCACAGTGACAGACAGCAAAGCATCAGAAGCAAGAACCAACAAACTTTCCCTTTTATTTCTCTATTTCCTGACCCCATCACTTCACTCCTCCTTTTTTCACCTTTTCAACCCATCCTTAGACCAATGCCCTGTGATTTTGGTCCAGAGCCCAAAGAAGGAGGCAAGGGGTCCCACCTGGTTTCCAGGACATGACAAAACTCTTAACTCTTGAACTGGGTAAGGACAAATGCTGTGTGTGTGTGTGGGGGGGGCGGATGTCACTCACACACTCAGCCGCCGAAGCGGATGAAACCTTCTATGCCAAGGAACCCCACTGGAGAGCTTCCTCGAGGACACCAAGCTCTGCATGTGGGAGTCATCACAGAGAACAGCCCCCTCCCATCCCCCCCAAGGAGGCTCCTTGCCCCGCTTTCTTCTCCCAACCCTCCCTGGCCCTGCACTCCTTAGAAAGCCCAGGGCTGCCTCTTCACACACACACACACACACACACACACACACACACACAGTAACAGGAAAGAACCAGCAAGCAGCCTCACTTCCCGCCCAGCATCCCGCAGGAGAATCTGTTGGCCCCACCAAAGCCTGGAAAGGGCCTGGCCACCCCTGGGGCTCAGGCCCCCTCTTCCTCATCGCTCACAGACTCTTCACACAGGGCCAGGGACGAAGGCTGCTGCCCGCGACTGACCCGCAGCAAATACTCCAGCACTTGGAACTTGCTGGTTTCAACATAGGCCCTGGGACCCCACAGGAACTCGTAGCGGGCAGGGTCGCTGCCGGGCACCTGCCGGTACTCCACGTACCCTTCCTGCACCCAGACATTGGTGAGGAGCTCCCTGGGCTCCCCGTAGATGACGTGCTCCCTGCTGGCGTACACCCCCATGACCCCCAGCACTTCCCACACCTTCTCCTCCGGGGCACAGTCGCCCTCCAGGACGATCACCCCCAAGAGCACCACCAGGAGGCCGGTCTTGGGCATGCCCTGCTCACCACTCGGCAACCCACCGCAGGTGAGGCCCAGGACGGTGACCAGGACGTAGGAGTGGTCGCTGGGGTCCACCTCCTTCACATCCACGCCAAAGACCAGCCGCATGCACTCGGACGCTTGGCCAAAGATCACGGGGAAGGCGTCCTGGTAGTCGTTGCCGACCACCTCCAGCATCTCTGCCTGGCTGGTGCGCTGCTGGGTGAGATACTTGAGCACCAGGAACGCCACCAGGTCAGCAGCCTTCCCCTGGAGTGTGTCCTGGAGCAGGGGCTGGGCTTCCTCGGGCTCCTCCCAGCCGCTCGACCCCTCCTCATCTGGGCTGCTGGAGCCATGGTGGGGCTGGCCCCATGCAGTGGCTGCCAGGCCAGTGGGGGAGGGGCAGGCACTCTGAGGGCTCTGGGGAGCACTCGGGCCCCCAGCAGCAGACCCCTCCTCCGGAGGGCCCAGAAACAGGGCAGAGCAGGAGATGCGAGAGGGGCTGGACTGGGAGGAGGCAGAGGCTGAGGAGGAGGGACATGGGCCCCCCTCCTCCCCAGCCCCGGACAGCTGTGCCTCCACCAGGCTCTGGGCCGGGACTGGGTCTTCCTCCAGCTGCCAGAGCTCACTCCTCCGACCCAGGGACATGGCGCCTGTCGGGCTGAACCTGAAGACAGAGGTGGGATGGCTCCTCAGAGTCCAGCCGGCCTGCAGAGGCCTGAGGTCCCAGAGCTGACAGTGGGCTGCTTCCTGCTTAGGAGAGGATGGGAAGGGCAAGCCCCTGGGTCCTCACCTTGACCTGTGGCACTCCCCTGCGCCTCCCCTGCTCTGTGACCTTAGGGACTCCTGCCTCAGGCAGAGACCTCGACTCTGAGTTCTTGAAGCCCCTGGAGGAGAAAGGGAGGGGCACCTCAGGGTGCAGACAGGAGGGCTGGGTCGGACTCTGTGAGGTCCCCACCAGTCCAGGCTGGGTGGCCCCCTCCTTGGCCTCTCAAGAGGCGGCTATTTCCCCTGCCAGAGCCTGGGCCCCACCCAACGTGGGACTGAGGCCAAAGGATCACAGCAAGGCCACGCAGCCCTGAGACTCCACAGAAGGTAAGCTAGGAGGCCCACATCTGGCCACAACTGCCAAAGGTCCACAGGGCTTGTCACGGATGTCCAGGGATGGCCAGGCTCGGGGTTCCATCTGTGCTGGGATGGGTGTGCCTCTTGGTCGATACCTTGACCCCACGGAAGGCCTGGGAAAACTCTCACCCGCCCTGTGCTGAGGCCTCATCTCCGGAGGACGCCAGAGGGAAAAATCAATTAGCCCACCATTTCCTGTCTCCCCATGGCTGAGAGAAGTAGCAGGGCAAGCCTGGTCCCTAGGGATCCTGCTGTGGGAGGCATGCCCTCATTTCTCACCTCCATCCCCACCAGGGCCAGGGCCAGGGCCAGGGCCAAGGTCCCTGCCTCCCCCACTGACTAGAGTCCAGACCCTCAGGCCCAGGCCCAGGCCCTCCCCTCCCTGAGACCAGGGATCTGGAGAGGAGGAGGGGCTCAGCCCAACAGGCTCCACCCAGGGTTCCCAGGGTTCTCAGGTAGGGCCTGGCCAGATTTCTAGGCCATCTCCTCCTTTTCCTGAGGGGTGGGTTCAGACCCAGCCCCTCCTCTCTCAGGGGTCCCCACATGGATTCTTGGCAGTACCAGGGACTCCTGTGTGTCTCCCAGGAGGGCTTCCTCAGATGACCTGACTGAGACCTCTCCCAGCATGGTCCTCTCGTGCCTGAGGGCTGGGAGAGAAGGGTGAGGACGCAGCAATCCACGCCCTCCCCCTGCACCCCACCCAATTCACAAGGAGCTCAGATCGGGGGTTGGTCCCTCTGTCCAGGGGCAGGAGTCCACTCTTTGTCCCTAAGGTGCTCACGTTTACTTTCGGCAGGTGCTGGAACTATCCCTTCTCCTATCCTCAGCATGCATCCTGCAGAACAACGCCACCACCCCGCGGAGACCCAGGGGAGAAAGTGGGGTGCTTACTTTTCTTGACTCCCAGCCTGGCCTCGCAGGACTGACCACCGGGGCAGGACTTCATTTGGGACCCCTATGTCTGCGTGGGGGTCTGCTCAGTCCTCCCTCAGAGTCTTGGGGCTCCACCCTCTGCTGACCTGAGGCCACAATCCTCAGACCAAGGCTCTCACCTCCCTCAGACCCTGGGTGCAGAAGTCAAGAACACTTCAGATGTTCCCCCCAGCTTGGGGGACATCCAAGAAGGAGCCCACGGGCAACAAAATCACTGTCTGTTTTAGGCTCTAAGGTCCTCAACGCTCACCCTGCATCCCTCGGGGACTGCCCTGTGCTGTCCCCAGTCCTTTCCCCTCTGACAGCCCCACGCATCCGTGAGATCCAAGGCCAAGTGTGGGGGTGCGACAGCTGCCCTATGGCCTCCCGTCGGTGACTCTGTTCTGGGGTCCAGGGTCCACGCAGTTCTCCCTGAGGGTTCTCGCCTTGACTTCGGGAGGATTTGACCTTCCCTGCTGCTGACCCTGATCTGCCTCTTACCCGAACCCCCAGACGCTCTATGACCCGGATGTGGAAGTCTGGACATGCCACTTGTCCTCTTCCCGCTCAGGGGCTTGCCAGGCCTGATGCTGTTCTGGGGTTCAGGGTCGCTCATGTGCTCCCACCGGGTCCTCGCATCCAGTCCCCTTAGCCCCTGCCCCTCGTTTTTTAAACCATGGCCCCCGCTTCTGTCAGACCTGGATGCGGACGTCCTGACACACTGCCTGTGGACTTGGCACCAACACGCCTCACAGGGCTGACAGCAGGGGCAGGTTTCAGTGCGCTGTCCCTGTTCTGGAGTCCAGGTCCCTCCCTGAGTCCTCCCTCAGGGATCTTAGCTTGAGCCTCAGCACATCTTGTGTTCCTCTCTCTGCTGTCTCCAGGCCTGTTCCCTCAGACCAAAGCCCTCGCTGCCCTGAGAACCATGGGAAAGGATCCTGGATGGCACATCAGGCAACAAAGGCCAGGGATTCCCTGAGATGGGTTCCTTCGGGTCACTTAGGCCTATCCTCTATTGCCCACCTGCACTCCCTGGATGGCCTGTGCCTTCATCCCTGCATCTGAAGGCCGCTCCTTACAACAAGCTCTCAGTGTCTCTGGGACCCAGAGCCGAAGTCAGGACACGGCTCATGTCATGCTTGTCCCACTCAAGGGCCTCCCAGGACTGATTCCCTACTGGGCCCAGGGTCCCTCTGTCCTCCCTCTGGTCCTCACCTTGACTCCCGACAGAAGCTGGGCCTTCCCAGCCTTCCGACCTGAGGCCGTGCTCCTTACCGCACGCCTCCTGACTCCTGAGACCCAGAATCGGATCTGCAGGCTCGCTATGCATCCCCATGGCCCCCAGGGATCTTCCTGGACTGACACTATGGCCCCACCCCTGGGAGATCTCCTCTGTCCTCCCTCAGAGTTCATAGCTTGACTCGGGTTACTGCCTAGGCCCTCTCCTCTGCACACCGGAGGGAGGCCCTGCTCCTTCCACCCAGGCCCCCAGGGTCTCTGACACTGGGGATGCAAAAGTCCTGACTCACCACCTCCAATCCCCCCTGCACGGACCTTCCCTCACTGCCTCTGTGCTGGGGTCCAGCGTCCTTCAGTCTTCCCTCTGCATCCTCAGCATGAAGCCCAGCAGGCCATGGGGTCTCCCCTCTGCCCACCTGAGCATTGGCTCCTTTCACCAGGTCCCCAGTCTCTCGGGAGACCCGGATGCACCAGTCCAGCCACACTGGCCTCGTTTCCCCATCGCGCCCAGGGGCCTTCCTGGACTGACACTAGGGCCTGACCTCTGTGAGTTCCCCTCTGTCCTCCCTCAGGGTTCATACCTTGACGCCCATAAGCGCCTGGGCCCTCGCCTCTAAAGACCTGAGATCTGCTCCTTACGACAGGCCCTTTATCACTCGGACACCCAGATGCAGAAGTCAAGACTCACCACGTGTTCCCATCCCGCACCAGGGGACTTCATAGCAACCCTGTGCTAGGAACCAGGGTCTCTCAGTCCTCCCTCTGCATCCTCACATTGAAGCCCAGCAGGACCTGGGCCCTCCCCTCTGTCCACCGGATGGAAGACAGACTTCTTCCTCCGAGGCCCCCATTCTCTCGGGAGACCACGTTGCCGAAGTCCGGCCCCAGTGGCGGCGTGTTCCCATCCCGCCCGGTAGGCTCCCTAGACTGCCATCCTAGGCGGACTTCTGCCAGGGTCCCCTCTGTCCTCCGTTATGGTTCATCCCTGGTCTCCTCTCGATTCGCGCCAGGACCCTCCCCTCTGCCCACCTGAGCTTTGGCTCCCTCCATCAGGCGTTTAATCTCTCAGAGACCCGTATGCGGAAGTCCAGACTCACCACGTGTTCCCATCCGCGCCCCCCCCCCCCCCGCGCATTGCCCCCGCCCCCCCCCCGCCCATGTATCTTCTATGACTGACTCTGCTGGGGTCCAGCGACCAGCAGTCCTCCCTCTGCATCCTCACCACGATGCCCAGCAGGACCTGGGTCCTCCCTTCTGCCTACCTGAGCATCCGCTCCTTCCATCAGGCCTTTAGTCTCTCAGAGACCCGTATGTGGAACTCCTGACTCACCACGTGGACCCACCTTCCCCTCCCCCCCCCCCGGTGGACCTTCCCTGACTGCTGGTGTCTAGTGTCCCGCAGTCCTCCCTCTGTATCCTCACCACGACACCCAATAGGACCTGGGTCCTCCCCTTGCCCACCTGAGGGAGTCCCTGGTCCTTCCACCAAGGCCCCCAGTCTCTCGGGAGACCTGGATGCACCAGTCCCGCCCCATCGGCCATGTGTCCCTATCCCTCCCAGGGGCCTTCCCGGTCTGACCCTGGGGCCCGACCGCGCTGAGGTCCCCTCTGTCCCCGGCTTCTATGTCCGTGGGTCCTGCCCCCGATCCGTCCCCACGCGGTCCCTACCTGGACTCCCTGGGCCTGCCTCTGCCCCTGCCCCTTCCCGACCTGGCATCCTTCCGCTCTGACCAAGGTCCTAAGCTCCCTCAGACCCCCGAGGTGCATTTCACCAGACGCCCTCTGTGGCCACCCTCCCTAGGGACCCCCCAGGGCCCGGCCGCGCCAGGAACCCAGTGCCTGGACCGAAGCGGGGGAGGGTGGGCCGCACAGTTCTCCCTCAGGTCCCACCACCCGCTCCAGGGAGGGCCTGGGCCCGTCCCTCTGGGGACCTGTGGCCACTGTCCTGGGCCCCGGCGGGAGGGGCGCAGCCGGACGACGCTGCCCCTGCCCGCGGTCTCTCGGGGCTACCGGCAGGGGCCACCTGGCTCCTGGGCGCCCCACCCCCACCCCCACCGCCAGTGTGCTCCCCTCACGGGTGGGTCTACCTGCACGCCTCGCCTCAGCTGACCAAGATCCCGCCTCCCTCACGCGGAGGTCGTCGCCGCTCTCAGAGCTCTGAGGCGGAAGTCGGAGCTCGTCACTTCCGGACCCCTTAGGAAGGGGTCCCCTAGGGCCGCCAGCACGTCGGGCGGCGATGGGTTCCGGCGAGGGGGTAGGTGGGGGAGGAGAGGGGAACGGGCAGGGCCCGGGGTCCCCCGGTCCTCCCTGGTCTCCTTACCTGGACTCGGGCAGGCGGGGTTGGAGCTTGTCCGCCTCACAACCAGTCTCGCACCCACCCCACACTTCCTTAACAGGGAGGCAGAGAGTGGAGTCTGGCTACTGTCACCACGCAGGTTCCTGGTGACCAGCTGCACAGAAGCCATCACGGCGCCCCTCTGGTCTCCCCAGACACCCAGGCCGGGCCAGGGGCATTTGCACTGCAGTGCTCGCCCCGGGAGCCACACCCCGTCACCCTGCTTCCCCTTCTTCTGCAGGGCTCAGGGCACCCCTCCCCACCTTCCTGCCAACACTGTGGCTGCTGGACACAGTCCCCTATGCCTGGGACGTGTCCTGATATGAGTGAAAAATAAA
>NC_079873.1:104072932-104132932 GCF_023065955.2 Ursus arctos | reverse complement strand
ATCCTGGGGTCCAGATGGCGTGTCGAGGAGCCCCCCCTCCCCCCCAGACCTGACCGTCCCCGGACAGGGGCAGAACGCTTATTCCCCATCCATTCGGAGGGGACATTTATTTTTGTCCCGGCCACGGTTGGGCCTCCAGACCAGCACATTGTCCCGCGAGGACCTAGGGGTGGGGATGGCCTCCGTCCCAACGTAGAGGCAAGAATGTGGCGGAAGGCCCTGGCCCTCAGATGCCCCGGGGCAGGTCGCGTGCCCTGGGTCTGAGCCGGGGGCGGGGGCGGGGGCGGGTAGGCGTCCGCCGTCCGCGTCGTCTTTGTCCCCTCCCGGTCCAACGAGAGACACGAGGACACGCCCACTCTGATCTGCACAGAGGACCCTTGCCTGGCATCGCTCACTGACCATGTCCCCATTTCTTTAATGCGTGTTTGCGCTCACAAGGTGCAGGAGACACCTCGGGATGGCGCCGGCTGGGAGGAAGCGCCCGGGGAGAGCTGCGAAGGCCCCGGTGGAGGCTCAGGGTATGGCAGCCTATGACTTTGGGAGACAAGAGAGAAGAGAGCTGAGTGGGCCAGAGGCTGAAGGTACTGTCTATCACACACCTTTGCAGATACAGCACTTGTAGATACCGCACACGAGGCAGGTCACTGCTTTGGAGTCCTCCGCGTTGTAAAAACTAAAATCCTCGTGTGTGTGTGTGTGTGTGTGTCTGTCTGTCTGTCTGTCTGTCTGTCTGTCTCTGTGTGTGTCTGTCTCTGCGTGGGTCTGTCTGCCTCTCTCTGTGTATGTCTGTCTCTGTGTGGGTCTCTCTCTCTCTCTCTCTCTCTCTCTGTGTCTGTCTGTCTCTGTGTGGGTCTGTCTGTCTTTCTGTCTCTGCGTATGTCTGTCTCTGTGTAGGTCTCTGCGTGTGTGTGTGTGTGTGTGTGTGTGTGTGTGTGTGTGTAAAAAGCAGTTTCATGTACCAGAGGTTGTCCACTTGATCCTCCCGTCCCAAACCGGGATTACAGAGGCTTAGGTAGCAGCTCTTCTGCTCCCCCACAGTCTTTCTTTCCAAAATATCTCACACCTGCTGGGTGATGTGCTCTGCCATTAACCTTGAAAGGCTTGTAACACTGTCTCCATGGCATGGTCCTGGTCCCTGATCCAGTTTCAGCTGACCTGGCACATACATGCTTCCTTTCCTATGTCTGCCTTAAAAAACTTTTGTTTGCAAGAGGCCTAAAAAACTCCACAGTGAGGATATTGCTCCCTGAAAACTGATCAAAATGCCATACTTCGTTTTATTGTTTTAATTCCGTTAGCCAACATGTAGTACATCATTAGTTTGTGATAAAATGTTCAATGATTCATTAGTTGCGTATAACACCCAGTGCTCATCACATCACATGCCCTCCTTAATGCCCACCACCATGCTTCATTTTAAAATGTTTTCCACTTTTATTTCAACGCAGGAGACAATCCAGTGACTGATAACTACGGGGGAAGAAGTCCTCCAGCAGGAACATTTCTGGCAGATGTGGGGTAACGTGTTTAAAGTGATTTTCACTTGACCCATAAGGTACTTTAAGAAAAATAAAGGTTGGCTCAGGTAACAAGTATTGTATGTGAAGCACTTGGCATGATATATTTCATCCAAAACAAGCATGCTGTTTTAGGTACCCTTAATTAAATACCTAATGTCATTTCTTTACAGGAATGAATTACAGAATATGTTGGAAAGATTTGAAGGTATGAGTTAGGAGTTATTTCAGCAAAAGTAAATTGTTTTGAGCCACATAACACATATTAACAAGAAATGTTAGTCAGTGGACTACAACACTGTTATCTAATGCCTTGTTCTCAGATACAGGATTTTCCTTAAGTATTTAGTGTGTTTTGGCTTCATAGATTTCCCTAGTTCCCCTTTTTATTGTGGATGTGCAGAGAATGGGGCTGCCAGTGCTGAGGTAAGAGTGATGCTTTTATTTTATACATGGTTACATTTGATGGACTGTGGGGATATCAGAAGAATTTGCATGAAATAATCTCTCTTCCACTTTGTGTCCCAGAGTAAGTGATACATCAGTTTTTAATATCAATTTTTAATGTTCTCATTGTAGTTATTTTCCTTGACTTTTCTAGCTGTTTTCTTTGGTGCAGAAGTTTAAATTGAAGCCTGTAAGATAAGTCTTTGTCATAATGCGTACACTAATAAAGTGTGCAGTGGAAAACTAAAGACCACTTTGCCCCATGCTAGCAATGTGTGATCAGAACCAATAAACCTAAAAGTTTTCAGTTGTTCTCTCAGATGTCACTTAAACATTAACTGGGTTACAGGGCAAGACTCTTAGTAAAGAGTCTGAGTCAATTTTTGAGTCCTCTATATGGATCAATCATACAAGCAGGTATGTATTAAAAGCTTTGCTCTATTTGGTGGTGTCAAGGTTCTCGGTATGTGAGCTGTCTCACAAATTGATTATTGTACGTGGCAAACTGGATATATAAAATAATTGTATAACAGTGCAGCTTTTCACGATCTCTGGAAAATAGCTATTGATGGCAGATCCATCACATACAACCAAATGCTTAGGAAAGCGTTTTTTGAGGTATTAAAAATTTTACTAACTGCAAAGCCGCATTTTAAAAATGAATTAAGAAAAACTCCATTTATTTACTAAAAAACATATTTAGGAAGTATTTTTGAATAAATTCTTTTATTTCCTTAAACTCTCCATGGTCTTTTGTCTTTAACTCAAATATACTTAAAATCCTCATTGACTAAATTAACACACACACACACACGTACACGTGCAGGCACACACCTTTCTTCTCTTTTCATTTATTTATTAGTATCCCTTTTGGACACTTTTAAAATAGAATGATAAAGTGTGTTTTATATATCGACTTCTAACAAGAATCCATCTCAACGAGTCCTTTCATTTGGAGGATGTTTTATAAATTTATTAAATACTAGCCTCTACAACTGTCTTTCCACGAGAAAATTAAAGACTATCGTTGAGAAACCCCCAATTTTTTTACACATTTTGGGAGACAGTAACTTTTGTTTATTAGCTCTTTTTCCAGGATAAGTTAACTAAAAGGTGTGTGCAGGCAAAAAAAAAAAATATATATATATATATATATATATATATATATATATATATGAATTCAGATACTAGTAACTGAAAGATTTCACAGAAAAAAAAAGAAGCAAATATCTTGATTTCTGATGTGAGGCCTTTAAAAAAAAAATTCCAACTGTCTTTCCAATGCTGCTGAACCAAACTTGCCTATGTTGTCTTGAATAAGCTGCAAAAAATAATTTTCAGTATTAAGTGTTAATAAGTATATGTGTTTAATATAGGTGACATTAAAAGAATTCTTTATGCAAAGAGAAAAAGATGCATGATGGATACCAGAGCTTCTGTCAAAAGCATTAACCAGAAAATTGAGCATGTTTGGCAAACCCAGGAAGAGCAAAGGTAACGGTGTTGGTTTTTGGAGCCAGAAACTGTGTGTCATTTCTTAGTATTTGTGATAATACTAAAATAATACTGTTATCCTCTATCTGTTGGAGTCTCTATTGAAAAATAGGTTTGGCTTGATTTTTATCTAAGCAAATAGTTCCTTTAGTCCTGTAAGTTCACACCTTAACTGAAAAGAGATGTATTATCTAGAGGTCAATAAAGATAACCCCCTTTTTCTCCTTTCAAATTATAATTGAGCTTTCCTAGTATAAGAAAAACTATATTTACATTCTTAGAGTATGCGAGCTGAGTAAGAGGCAAATGTCTTACGATAGTTAGCTGTATTCAATTATGTAGAAAAGATTAATCTTATATTTGAATAATTTTTAAATTTATCCCTATTGGGTTCACTGCTCTTTTGCACAAAATCTTTATTGTGCCACAGTGGGGGAAAAGTGAAATATTACCGTTTGGGAAAGTTATGTAAGTGAATATGATACCCTCATTGAATCTATTTATCATTCCACAACCTATATGTTATTCAGCAAATGAATGAAAATGAAAAAATAAAAATAAAAACAAAACCACTTGTAGATAAAATGCATTTTTGGGGGAAAATTTATAATGCAATAAATCTTCCTTAGTTTTCGAGAGCTAAGGCATATGGGATAGCATCCCTCTTAGACAGTTAGGAGTGAGTGACTGTTAGCAATGAGAGTAAGCCATCCACTTTATTTTGCTGTTTTCCATCAGAAAATTTCAGCTGTGATCATCCCCTTCTCCCTTTATAGTATAATTTATGTCCAATTTGGTTTTGAATGGGTTTACCTTTTTCTTAACGATATAAAGTATGACACTATTCATTATTATGTTTTACAGGCAGAAGCTTTATCATGAATACTGTCAGGAGTTTCTAACTTTGTTTCAAGAGTGGGATATGGATGTGCAGAAAGCCAAGGAAGAAGAAGAAAAACTAGCTGTTGGTATCAGGCTTAGCTTTATAATTAATCTATTGTAACCAAGTCTCAAGTAGGAATGGTGAGCCTGGCCACATCTTAGACCCGTAGATTTGAGCCAGAGTCCTGTTTCCATTGCTGGCTATGTGGTTGGGCCCCGATCTCAGGAAAACCAGAGAAGTACAGGCACACATCCTACTCACAAAAGCCCTTGGTCTTTACTTCCTCTCTTGGTTGGGATTGCTGCAGTTCCAAGTGACAGACATTTGCCAAAGTACAAAAGAGGGATGTCTTGGTTTATCTGAAGAAGTCAAAAGGAGTTTTGCGCCAGGTACAGCTGGATGAGTCTGGGAAAAGGTTGCTTAGGCAGTGCCGTCTGGGCTCTGTCTCCATCTCCTAGTAGGCCCTCTCCATGGGGTCAGCATGATAGCATCTTACAATCTTAGATTCACTACCAGGTTAGTAACCCCAGCGTACTGAGAGAACCTTTCTCCATAGGTCTGGCAGAAAAGCCCCCTGGACTGCTATCAATAATCTAGTTTCGATCGTTTGCTCATTCCTGAACGGAGTCATTGAGCTCAGGGCATGGCTCACTCGTAATGGAATGGCCTGTATCACATTTAGGAGTAAGGATGGTGGAGGAGATGTTGCTTTTTGAGGGCAGAGGAGAAGGCCTGGAATTCTTTCCTGAGAGTGGGCGAGTGAATGGACAAGGGAAATATCGTTGCCAAGCAACATTCCGGTCCAATGTGGGCTGGTGTCATAGCAATCATAAACTTATATGAGACCAGTACTCATGTTTGTGGTTGTGTCTGAGCAGCTGGAGAGTTGGATTTTCCAGGGTTGGGCTGAGGTTAGCCGTGCACCTCCACAGAGTGAGAAGGGGGCAAGGTGTACAAGCAAGGGTGTAGGTATAACCACTGACCATGGATTTAGCTGGAAAGGGGGAAAATGAGGACAGAGGGTGCAGACAGGAGATGGTGGAAAGTGCTCCGTTCAATGGATGTTGGATCCTGCTAGGGTGCTGAGCTGTAGCATGAAAGGGAGTGAGCCACAAACACAGGGAGGTAGAGGTGGAATGCTGGGGAAAATGGACAAACAGTGTAGTACAGTGGTCAAGAGCCTGGACACTGGGACGATAATGTTTGGGATCCAGTTCTGATTTTCTAATTGCTAGCTGTGAAACCAGGGACAAATTGCTTTTCTCTGAGCCTCAGTTTCCTCATCTATGAAAGGGAGTCTAATAAGAGAACTTACAGGGCTTCTGTTTTTGTTTTAGGGATTTAAATGAGCTCCTCTATAATAAGCTTATTTGAAATGGTTCAGAACAGTATCTGTACATAGTTCCTCTATAACTCTCTGCTATTAGTAACATCATGTAGATGTTTCAGTTATCGGGCTGACAAAATCTAATGTATGACTCTGAAAGTGAGTGGCTAAGTAAGGATATAACAAGATCACTCGTGGAGGAAAAGGAAGATCGTGGAAGGATTATTGGAAGGATCATGCGTGTGGATTTTGAAATCAACAAGAATAAGATATATGTTTTGAATATTGTTAAGAAAGGAAATTTCCTACTTAGTGACTGGCAGATAAGATTATTGTGGTGTTTTTGTATGTTACTGGTAAACACAAATGACGTAAACTAGGTCATAATATTTGATAAAAGAGAAGATACTAAAAAATATTTGTTTAAAAACTATTCAAGTTTATTCTAGATTTTTCTGTTGTTAAATTCTGAATTTACCCTATGGTCATCACAGCTTCTTTTTTCTTTTATATTTGTAGAATATATTTCGACAGCAGCAAAAGGTTCTGCAACACTCTAGAACTGTTCAGAGCCAGAGAATGCAGGCAATTAAAGAGTTGTATGAGCAATTCTTAAAGGTCTGTTGAATTTGGTAACACAATATATTCTCGTAAAGTGTAATATGTATATGGAAGTAGAAAATAATTGTCTTTCTTTCTTAATACATGTTAAAACATTTTGCTTATGCCTTTACAATCAATTAAGACTAATTAGGCATTTTCCATTTTGAATTCATAGTTCTGATTTAACCTAAATGCTAAACGTACTTTTACTTTCCAGATTCATTAATGGTTTTGTGGGTGTTACTCAAAACAGGGAATGGTAGATTGGGAATTTTACCAAGAAATATGCATATCGTGCATGAAACTGATCCTTTTTTTAACAATTTAATCATGGTTCTTTGTTCCAGAGTCGGTGTTTCTTAGGAGAGTAGTGATGAATATACAGTTTGGAAGTAGGAAGTCCTTAAATCATTTCTCGATGTCATTTACTTTTCTCTGCACTGCCAATGTTTCTTAAACAGAGAGCAGCCAATTGTACTTTCATTTACTTCTCTTTGTGCTGCCAATGTTCCTTAAACGGCGTGAGCCAATTTTATTTTCAGTTGCATTTTATAAGTATTCCATGGCATATTTGCTTTCAGAATTATTAAAGTGACTACAAGTGGCTTTATATACCAACCTATAATTGCAAGAGACAGCACGGATATATAGGAGAATGAAAAAAGCCAGAGTAAGACCATAGGCCTGTGAATTGAGATTACCTTCAGTTGTATTTCCACATTAGCGAATCATCCTCAGTGACACAGACCTCTTCTTCACACAGCTATATACTCGTTTGGGAGTGGATGGGATCCTGTACCTTCCCCTTCTGTTTTTGGTCAGGGTGCTGTTGTCGTTATTGTTTTTAATGTCCTAAGAACACTTAACACGAGACCTACCCTCTTTTGTTCTTTTGCACGTGGTTATAAAGTTTTCCCAGCTTCATTTGTTGAAGACACTATCTGTTCCCCATTTTGTATCCTTGGCCCCCTCATCAAAAATCAGTTGACTGTATATGCGAGAGTTTATTTCCGGGCTCCCTGTTCTGTTCCATTGGTGTATACATCTATCTGTCTGTATGCTGGTACCACACTGTTTTTATTCCTGTAGCTTTGTAATATATTTTTCAAATCAGGAAGTGTGATGGCTCCAGCTCGTTGTTGTTGTTGTTCTTTCTTGGAGTCGTTTTGGCTATTCATGGTCTTTTGTGGATCCGCATGAATCGTAGGATTGCTTTGTAGAAGCATTTCTGTAGAAAAATAGCATTGGGGTTTTGATGGGGATAACATTGAATCTGTAGATTGCTTTGTGTGG
The DNA here is from genome assembly GCF_023065955.2 of Ursus arctos. Classification (NCBI taxonomy): domain Eukaryota; kingdom Metazoa; phylum Chordata; class Mammalia; order Carnivora; family Ursidae; genus Ursus; species Ursus arctos. The sequence continues at coordinate 104,125,368 of NC_079873.1, read as the reverse complement.
TATGGGCATTTTAACAATATTAAGTCTTCCAATCCATGAGCACGGGATAATTTTTCCATTTATGTATGTTGTCTTTAATTTCTTTCATCAGTGCTTTATAGTTTTCGGTGTACAAGTCTCTCACCTCCTTGGTTAAGTTTTTTCCTAAGTATTTTATTCTTTTTGACACTATTGTAAATGGGATTGTTTTCTTAATTTCACTTTTGGGTAACTCATTGTTAGTGTGTAGAAATACAACTGACATTTGCGTGTTGATTTTATAACTTGCAACTTTGCTGAATTCATTTATCAGTCCTAACAGGGATTTTTGCGTGTGTAGAATCTTTGGGGTTTTCTACATATCAGATCATGCTATCTGCGAACAGAGATAATTTTGCTTCTTCCTTTCCAGGTTGGATGTCTTCTATTCCCTTTTGTTGCCAGATTGTTCCAGCTAGGACTTCTGGTACTATGTTGAGTAGGAGTTGTGAGGTTGGGCAACCTTGTCTTACTCCTGACCTTAGAGGAAAAGCTTTCAGTTTTTCACCATTGAGTATGTTAGCCGTGGGCTTGTCATATGTGTCCTTTATTATGTTGAGATACATTCCTTCTGTATCCAGTTTGTAGAGAGTTTTTATCATGGAAGTGTTGAGTTTTGTCAAATACTTTTTCTGCAGCTTTTGAGATGATCGCGTGATTTATTCTTTAAACAATCTTGTTCAAATACACGGTAAAATGTCACTCTTCTAAACTAACTGGAATGTTTAAGAACTAGCAATATAATTTCAAAATAAGTATTCTTTAAAGAATCTTAGAATCACACATATACAAAATAGTTATATTAAAATTGTTTCCAAGTAGAGAGCTTGTCGCTCTACTGCTCTGTGAAGACCATTTACAGATTGGTATGGAGGTTTCATGAAGTAACAGAAATTATTTCTTCTAAATGTTATTGCCCAGTGTTGTCACTTAGGGTTGGAAATCCAGTGTCTTCCTTGACTCCTGCATTTCCTTATCCTTCCCCTCCAGTTACTATTGGACTGTGTGATACTTGCCGCTTGCAGTGATGCTTTAAATTCTTTCTTCGAATTCCCACTGCTGCAGCCCTAGTTGAGGACCTCGTCATCCCTTGCTTCTACTATTAAACTCTCATCTGCTCTCTCCATCCTTCATAGGTCTGCGATATTACCTTCCTACGAGATACTTCTTCCCTCCTGAAAGCCTGTCAGTAGTTTCCCCTTCTAAACTCTTAGATATTCAAAGATGCACCATAACATGATGCCCTTTTTAGTTTTGTTTGCTGCATTCTGTCTTTATTCCCACCCTTCCTGATAAATGCTTTGTCTAAACTAACTATTACTTCTACGCTTTGCTTATGTCCTTCCCCTGGAAATGTTTTTAACTTCTTTTTCTTCACCTATTGAAATCTTATTCTTTTGCCAACCAGGTCGGCGTCAATCTCCTTTTTCTGCTATGTCGCTGCAACAAGTTGTGCTTCTATAACTATCATAAAATTTTTGTATCATTTCTGTTTACATTTGCTCTTGGCACTGGAATATGGAAGAGATTGTGTGGTCATTTTTAAATTCCTCCACAGTACTCAACACAGCACTTTCTACATGGTATGCGCTATTTCACCACTTGTTGAATGAATGGCAAAATTTAAAATGTAGGTTGTGTTTTTCATAACTTGAAGAGGTCACATCACAGATCATTTTATTCCCTCTCAGGAAATCATATTACGTTGACTATTACTGATAATAAATGTGTTATTACCTGGTGTTAGAAAGCTTATTACTGGATTTCAAAATTACAGCATTTGTTGATATGGGCTTCCAGTCCTCTTCTATTTTGGGGTCCATTTTGACCTTGACCTTAACTGCTTGACATTAACCCATCATTTTGAGCAAAGTGTACCGTAGTTGTGTCTCCTAAAAATAAGAATATTTCGGGGCACCTGGGTGGCTCGGTCAGTTAAGCGTCCAACCCTTGATCTCACTTCGGGTCTTCATCTCAGGGTTGTGAGTTCAAGCCCCATGTTGGGCTCCATGCTGGGTGTGGAGCCTACTTAAAAAAAAGTAATAATATTTCACTCAAATCTGATATTTAAAATTTTTCTTAGTGAATGTTTTTGTCTACGTGTGTGATTTAGAATTTTTTTTTATTTCAAATAGATAATGGCCATCACTGGAATATTAAAAAATGTAGTAGTTTTGAAATTTAATTTTGCATGTTTTGAACATAAGAAGAAAAATGGTGGTTTGTAACTAGACTAGGCTTTTTGTTTTAGAGTATGGAAGACTTAGAGAAGAATCAGGAAAATTTTCTTATTGGTGAACAGAGTGAACTTAGGAAAGAAATGGCCATGTTGCAAAAACACTTTATGATGGAACATGTAAGTAGTATAATATTTAAAGGTGAAAACTAAGGGTTGATTTAAACATTGAAATAGTCAATTTGCTGTTGTAGGTATAATCCTTATATAAATATTAAACAAGTATATTCTCTCTTTTCATTTAATAGCAGCAACAAGAGGTGGCAATTGTTCGAAAGTCTCTTCATTCTCTATTATTTTGATGACATTTGAAGAAAGGACTTGAACTAACTAACATGATAATTGTGGTTTAACAATTCTAGTTTAAATGATCACATCTTGTTACTCGTTGGCCTGTTTAAGTGCAAGGCTCTCTTTCTGTGTAAACCCAAGTGAGACCTAACCAGTTATGTGAGTAGCAGCAATTCCAAAGTTATATGCAGGAAACGTTCAGACCTTTGGTAGTAAAGGTGACTTTTTCTCCCTAACACTGTCAATTAAATTTAAGCAATAAAGATGATTTACATTTAAGTTTGCTTCAGTGAATCTGTATCAGTCCCAAAAGATAGGAAGTACAATTATAGGAGGTTACGTTGCTCTTTCTGAAAGAAAAAACTAATGAAAGAATACACCCTTTTGCATATACTCATTAAGTTACAGAACCAATTCTAATGAAAATAAGATTTGAAATACAACCTACTCCACAAAATTACAAAATTTATTAAAAGCAACTTAAGTCTGTGCCCCAGAATAAACAAAACTGCTAAAAGTCATTAAGACAACTGAATAAGATATGTAAATATCACTTGTGAGACATGGAGTTGTGAATATGCCATTTCCACCAAAAAAATTAAAATGTCATTTAATTGACTTTGGTCCACTATTAAATGACACCTGCCCTTAGCATTGATTGAAAGTATTTTATTAACATATACATGTACTTAGTTACCTATGGTTTAAATTTTTTGTGCCTATCTTTAGAGATTAATTACCTAGAAAGTTTTGTTTTGCAAGTTTAATATTCAGTGAGCACATGGAAAGTTGATTGTATGCTCATCTAAAAACGTGAACAATTAATTCTCACACCTTGTCTTTCCTGGTGCACTTTTTACATGCGTAACCATATGAAATTTTCAGTTGGAAAGATTTGATTTCATAAGCATGAAGTTGTCTGAGAATTAGTTTGGAATAAAAATAAATAAATAAATAAAATACAGTTAAATGTATTCTCTTTCTTTTTTTTTTTTTTAAAGATTTTATTTATTTATTTGACAGAGATAGAGACAGCCAGCTAGAGAGGGAACACAAGCAGAGGGAGTGGGAGAGGAAGAAGCAGGCTCATAGCAGAGGAGCCTGATGTGGGGCTCGATCCCATAACGCCAGGATCACGCCCTGAGCCAAAGGCAGACGCTTAACCGCTGTGCCACCCAGGCGCCCCCAAATGTATTCTCTTTCTAAGTTACCGAAATTCCTTTCATGAATTGTTCAGAACAACAACAACAAAAATATTGCCATTTGGAGGAGAGGGCTGTCTTTCTCCTGTTTTAATGTATGTTCAATATTTTATTTATTTTATTATTTTTTAATAATTTTTATTTTGTTATGTTAGTCACCATACAGTATATCCTTAGTTTTTGATGTAATGTTCCATGATTCATTATTTGCATATAACACCCAGTGCACCATGCAATATGTGCCCTCCTTACTACCCATCACCGGCCTATTGCAGTCCCCCGCCCTCCTCCCCTCTGAAGCCCTCAGTTTGTTTCCCAGAGTCCACAGTCTCTTGTGGTTCAATATTTTAATTATGGCCACTAGAGCCCACTCTTCTATTTGTTTTATGGTTTTCCCTGTTTTTAAAGTAAGCCCAAACATACTCTCTTTTTCTAAATTCCAACTTATTTATCTTATGCAGGAAGAAGTGAGTCCTCCACCATGAGTGAATATTTGACATCAAGGGACAGTTTACTCTTTAAATACTGCATTTGTGTGTGTGTGTGTGTGTGTGTGTGTGTGTGTGTGTGTGAGAGAGAGAGAGAGAGAGAGAGAGAGAGAGAGAGAGAAAAGGATTTCCCCTTAGGCCAAAACATTAAGTCTTAAGTACTACTTCAAACTTTTTTTTTTCAAGTTTTTATTTAAATTCCAGTTAGTTAACATACAGTGTAATATTAGTTACAGGTGTAGAATTTAGTGATTCAGCACTTCCATACAGCCCCCCGGTGCTCATCACTGACAAGTGCCCTCCTTCATCCCCATCACCTATTCAACCCATTTCTCCCCACCCACCTCCCCTCTGGTAACGATCAGTTTGTTCTCTATAGTTAAAAGTCTGTTTCTTGGTTTGCCTCTCTTCCCCACCCCCTCCAGGTTCATTTGTTTCTTAAATTCCACACATGAGTGAAATCATATGGTATTTGTCTTTCTCTGACTGATTTATTTCGCTTAGCACAATACTCTCTAGCTCCATCCACGTTGTTGCAAATGGAAAGATTTCATTATTTTTTTTTTAATGGCTGAGTAATATTCCTGTGTGTGTGTGTGTGTGTGTGTGTGTGTATAACACAACACCAAAAAACAAATAATCCAATTAAAAATGGGCAGAAGATGGGGCGCCTGGGTGGCACAGCGGTTAAGCGTCCGCCTTCGGCTCAGGGCGTGATCCTGGCGTTATGGGATCGAGCCCCACATCAGGCTCCTCCGCTATGAGCCTGCTTCTTCCTCTCCCACTCCCCCTGCCTGTGTTCCCTCTCTTGTTGGCTGTCTCTATCTCTATCGAATAAATAAATAAAATCTTTAAAAAAATAAAATAAAAAAATAAATAAAAATGGGCAGAGGACATGAATAGACGTTTTTTCAAAGAAGACATACAGGCGGCTGACAGACACATGAAAAGATGCTCAATATCACTCATCATCAGGGAACTACAAATCAAAACTACAAGGAGCTACCACCTCACACCAGTCAGAATGACCAAAATTAACAACATGGGAAACAACAGGTATTGGCAAGGATGTAGAGAAAGAGGAACCCTCCTACACTGTTGGTGGGAATGCAAACTGGTGCAGCCACTCTGGAAAACAGTATGGAGGTTCCTCAAAAAGTTAAACATAGAGCTACCCTGAGACCCAGCAACTGCACTACTAGGTATTTACCCAAAGCATACAAAAATAGTAATTCGAAGGGATACATGCACCCTGATGTTTATAGCAGCATTATCAACAATAACCAAATCATGGAAAGAGACCAAGGGTCCATCAACTGATGAATGGATAAAGAAGTTGTGGTGGATTTCAAACTTTTAAGAAGATCCTCACTTGAGCCATCAGGCACAGAGGCAAAATAAGTACTCCAGTGTGTTCTCTGTGTATTTAATTCACACATGTGTATTTTTTTTCCTTTTAAGGAATATAGACTTACTGGCTTTTGTTCAATATGCTTTTCTCTTGCTTAAGATAACTATAGTACATGCTCATTACTCCATTATTTTTCTTATTGTTTCACTACGTAGCATAGGGGCTGCAGAACTGTTGGATCAGATTAAAAATCGGGTCAGATGGGAGGATTGATATCTCACCGAATGGATCTTACTCATAGTGTTACCTGACATCTGTTAATAAGAAATAGAAAACTTTAGCAAAAATTTGCCTACTCCTGTTTAATATCCATAGGAAGATACATTATCTACAAAATTATTAAACTGCTGGTCGAAACATGAAATAGTAAACGGAGTCTCCAAAATACCATTCACTTTCAGTCCCGTGAGCTACCTATAAAGAAGTAGAACAAGTTATTCATTTATTGCTTCAGAGTAATATAATTTGATTAAAAAATCACTATATTTTACTATTTAATTTTAAGTGTTTTCCCTTTTATTTTCAGTACTGAATATTAGTTACAACTTGAATTTGAGGTCACGACTAGTAACTTAATCTCACATTTGATAGGGGAACACTGATTCTCAAACTTCTCAAATTCATGAATGGGTAGCCTGTTCAAGTTTCAGTATCTAAATTGTATGCTCTCAAAGTTGGAATGATAGTAACAGTAAGACTAATAAAGAACTTACAGTGTAGTTGGGAGGTGGCCTCCCTGCATACAGCAGTAACTTATATCACAATCTCACAGTTCCCGTGGAACACCGACAAAGCTTAACCATTTATCGAGTGATGACACCACAGAGGAAACCCGCCCATTGCGTGAGTAGTTTCCAGCCTTGAGGTCCAGGACTAAGGGCTTTATTCACACCACGAATCATCAATTCAAATAATTTCTTACCACCAATTGTGTGAGGCTTTAGTAAAAGACACACTCAAATATTAGGGTGTAAAGATGGAGACGTTTTTCAAAAACACTAGTTGCTGACTTCTTGTAGCTCATTATTGCCAGGAGGATCTTTAGTCCTGTGGAGAGTCCAGGTGACAGAACACTGGCACCCTAAGGGATACAGCAGAAAGTCAGCCTCATACTGTGACACTGCATCTCTCCCACTGCAGACAGTATGCAAGACTGTAGTAAGCTGAAGCACGCGGCCTAAAGGAGTAACCAGATCAGAGCTGCACTTTCCAGACTTCCACAGAGCCTCATGGTGTTACTCAGAGGTCATACAGGGCCATAGAGGTTTGGGCCAACCTTTTATACACATGCAGTGTTTTATACCAGTGACCAGCTAACAGATAACCGTGGGATTTATCCTACATATATTTTACTGTGTCGAAGGTCATCAACACGTGGGTTATCGAGTTAATATGTTTTTGTGCAGATATCTAAAGAATGCTTGTCCTGCCAATTCTGGAAAAGCACACCATCACTGATTAGGAGGAGTGTAACTCTGCCCTGGCGTCTGCTCACAAACACCATTTTCTGCATTCTGACTGCAAATATCTGAGCTGTAAAACTGTACAAGGCAGCCCATTTCATTTTTATCCGTGTGAATCAGGATTCTCCCAGCACTGCTAATCTAAAATAAATAATGAAATTAATTAGGCATGAAATCTTCTAAATCTAGAACCATCAACCTAAATCTGTTTGCCAAAACAGATTTGCTCTTGTGTATGTATAAAATAGTATTTTTTAAAAAAATAGGATGATTCTGAGAGTCAGATGAAGCAATGATGGACAAACCTGTAGGCACATAATAAGTGTTGAAGAAACGTTACTTGTTAGCCGTCGACACCCTCGTTCTTCTTCTTAACACTGTGGGCATGTATTAGTCACTTAGCCAGTATTATGGACTGAGGTTGTTGTGACAGAGTAGTTTGTTCTCTCTGTGAGACTTCTTCCTACGCAAAGCTTGATTTGATGACAGTGGCCTCTTAAGAACCAACTTTTTTCAAGTACTGAGGTCAGCAACCAAGCAGAAAATAAAACATTGCATGAGGTTCAAATATGAGAACCTTCACCTCACAGTAGTTTATTAAAAATGCAGACTATCAACTTTTCTTTCCTAATATTGAGTTACAAGTTTTAAATGTAGAATATTATACTGGATTTATTTGCTTTAACATTTAATGTATGAGATAAATTCTATCCTATAAAAGATAGTTCAACTATTGAATTTAATTTTGTCTGGGGGAAATGAGGTCATTTGCTTGTCTATGGTAATACATTCAACACGCAGGGGGTAAATGTGCACAGTATATAGGGTAATCAAATTACAATATGAAGAAAAACGGTAAAGGCACCAAATCAGCACAAATACAGTGCAGAGGGTTTTTTTTTTTTTGGAGAAAATCAGCAACGCAGTATTGTTTTTCTGAATATTTCACAGGTTCTTAAATATAATTTTAAAAGCTCATATTTACCGTATAGCCCCACATTGTTTCTCCTCAAAATGGAAATATCACAAAGATGATCATTGAAGCTACCCGAATTTCAGTTACATCTAGTCTAAAGAGGGAGAGCAAACAATAGGTGAGGGTTTATAAATAAAATTCCTGAGTGTGGAGGATAGCTACTCCTGTATTAAGCACCAAAGATGTAGAAATATCTATTGGCTTTAATTTTTTTTTTAAACTTCAGTTCCATGATTAAATTATTGTCTTTGGGAAACAAACTGAGGGCTTCAGAGGGGAGGGGGTGGGGGATTGGGATAGGCCGGTGATGGGTATTGAGGGCACACATTGCATGGAGCACTGGGTGTTATACGCAAACAATGAATCATGGAACACGACATCAAAAACTAAGGATGTACTGTATGGTGACTAACATTACATAATAAAAAATTATTATTAAAAAAATAAATAAACGAGTGAAACCATATGATAATTGTCTTTCTCTGCTTGACTTATTTCACTTAGCATTATCTCCTCCAGTGCCGTCCATGTTGCAGCAAATGTTGAGGAATCATTCTTTTTGATGGCTGAGTAATATTCCATTGCATATATGGACCACATCTTCTTAGTCCAGTCATCTGTTGAAGGGCATCTCGGCTCCTTCCACGATTTAGCTATTGTGGACAATGCTGCTATGAACGTTGGGGTGCATAAGGCCCTTCTCTTTACTACGTCTGTATCTTTGGGGTAAATACCCAGTAGTGCAATTGCTGCATCACTGAACAATCTTATGTATACTGAAGACTACCATCGATATGCTGAAAGCTGGTCCCGTACAACAAGTAGTTTGGAAATAGTGGTCAACAGATGTCTGTGTAAGGGGCTGAACACCATGTTTGTTGCATGGTGGATTTAATACCGCATGGGAATTCCCATGCTTTTGAAGGAAAGAAAAATTAATACTGAGTCTAAACAGTCACATGCAGGGGCGCCTGAATGGCTCAGTTGGTTAAGCCTCCACCTCTTGATTTCGGCTCAGGTTATGATCTCACGATCTCACGGTCATGAGATCGAGTGCCACATCGGGCTCCACGCTGGGTGGGGAGCCTGCTTAAGATTCTCTCTCTCCCTCTCCCTCTGCCCCACGACCCCCTTAAAATAAAAAAAAAAAGAATAAGTAGTCACACGTAAAGAACGATATAGCCACATAATAATGTTAACATTGGATTTGACCTTAGAATGATTAGTTGGGATTTTAAAAGGTGAGTTGTAAGCACTGTTTACTTTTCTGAATTACACAGTTCCCTTGTTACTTGGAATCGAACATACAAATAGGACTTGACTTATCTCAAGACCATCATTAATTAGTACAGGGGCAGATTTCAACTGTACATTTATAAAGTTAGTTTACACTAACTACATCCAGAAAAATACCAACTGATGAGCCTAAAACAGTCTCTAGCTAGCTGTTGAAGAATGTGGTTAAAAAGTAGTTATTAAGTAACGTTTTGTGGTTTATGTGATCTAATATGAGGTAACAGATTCACATTTGTACTGATAGCTACCTATTTTAAAAGATAAAACATAGAGCGATTAAAATATTCACAAGTAGAATGTTTTTCTGTTTCAGTATAGAATTGCATTTCTATATTCATCAGTAAAATAGAAAAGTACTTACTTAGTCACTATCTCTCTTCCCTGTAAAATTTCATCATAATATTACTAAAGGCAGTCCTCCCATGTGCCCTGAACGTCCTGGCATGTTTCTGCTGAGTGCAGAACAAAACAACGTATTTAATGTTATGTTTTAGCTAACAAATAGGGAGAGTATGTCTTTATTTTTATCTATCTAGAGCCAGATATCTACGATAAACAAAAATATATTGGAAATGGTTACAAAGGAAGGACCTGGGTGGAGATTACAGAAGTGGAAGCTTCTTCTCTTAAAGTATCCTGCTCTCAGTTTGGTTTTAGAATCCATAAGTGTTTCATGAAATTATGAAACAATTTAATTTAAAAGGCAAGCTCTTAAAATAAATAAATAATGAATCACATGACATAGTTGTGCAAGCTGTATATGTCAAATTGGTGGTTTAACTATACAGAATACAGAACTATTTCAAATGACTTTAAAATATAGCAATTTTAGGGATGCCTGGGTGGCTCAGTCGGTTGAGTGTCTGACTTCGGCTCAGGTCATGATCCCAGGGTCGTGGGATCAGGCCCCATGTCGGGCTCCCTGCTCAGCAGGGAGTCTGCTTCTCCCTCTCCTCCTGCCCCTCCGCCTGCTCCTGTTCTCTCTGTCTCTCTCCCATATATATATATATATATATATATATATATATATATGTTGCAATTTTACTGTGTATCCCCAATGCAATATACCTTAAGGATAAAAAAAGAACAAGGCATCTTGAGCTATATTAAGAAATCACATTACTAGTAATAATATTGCCTTTTTATTGCAAAATACCATACATACACAGGCGCACGTGCACGCGTACACACACACACACACACACACACACACACACAGAAAAGGGGGTAAGTAATTACAGTAATGCCATTAGAATTCAGGAATTTCTATATGGTGGCTAACAGAACATAATAAAAAAATTTTAAAAATTAAAAAAATAATTCAGGAATTTCAGTTTAAAACAAAAGACACAGATATAAGACCAAATTAATCTTAAATTTGAATGGAAATGGCAGGAACTCATTGAGTATGAGCATGGACTCATTCAGTATGAACTCTGATTGTCAGTATGGACCCTCAAAGAAATGTATTTCCTAGCTCTGTCCACTGCAAAGACTTGGAAGCAATGAACATTATCGGTTGCAACAAAGAGAACCCTTAGTGCCCACATTACGATCTCTAGAAGAAACCAGAGGTCCTTGGAGAAATGGCTGGTTTCAGATCCAGGGCAGAATAAGGATAAGATAAGTATGGAACATCTTAGAGTATCCAAAAGTTAGGCTCTATGTTGAGGTTATGTCAAAAAGACACCAGAGGCATGTGAAGGGGCTCCCAATGTCCAAATGTCAAACAATGTGAGCATCAGAAGGAATAATAACTGCAGTGGTGAATCACCATACATTAATACTCATGAGTTCATTGCAATACTGAAAAAGTCCCCAAATGATCCTTGTTCACTTTAAGAGACCAGAAGACAGCAACCCATCACCCTGAAAAGGGAGAGAATAAAGCAATAATTCTGCCTTTCTTGTGTGGATTGTATTTCAGGAAAACAAAGTGGTTTGTAGTTACCCTTCATGGGACAATTCCAGCCAATAAATGCAACAAGAATAATAAAGTTAGAAAATTACCACTTTACAACACCTAATGAATTAATGGATCTATGTAATAACTCTCAACGGCTGCCAAATCTATTACATGGAGGCCGATATGTGGAGTGAGCATACACTATGGTTTTCCTGGGGGCAAGTCCTGGCTTACATTGGTTGTCCTGTGCCACACCCTCCTTCACTCTCAAACTTGTCTCCATTTGGATGATACATTATATCATCACCCTAGTAACAGGGAACTTTGTAAAGAATGAGGAAAACTAATAACACCTGAACTCACTGCTCAATCTTAACATTATATATAATATACAGAGAGAGAGAGAGAGCACGCGTGCCCAGATATTAAGGATCTCCTGATGGGATGTGGTGGAGATTATGCATACGAAGCACTCGGCACCATGCCTGAGATAAGCCTGTGTTCAATAGGCAGTAGCTGCAATTATTGTAGAATTTAGATCAGTGTAAAAAATGGGCTAAGGCCTTCCCTCTGATAACCATCCATAGTTGTGGTTTTTTTTTTTTTTTAAGATTTTTTTTTTTATTCATTTATTTGACAGAGAGAGAGAAAGCCAGCGAGAGAGGGAACACAAGCAGGGGGAGTGGGAGAGGAAGAAGCAGGCTCCCAGCGGAGGAGCCCGATGCAGGGCTCAATCCCAGGACTCTGGGATCACACCCTGAGCCGAAGGCAGACGCTTAACAACTGAGCCACCCAGGCGCCCCACCATCCATAGTTTTGAGCTTCTCCTGTCATGTGTCCTTTCCAGACATTTTTGGGGAGCTACACTTTCTCCTATGCAGCAATGATGTGGGGCTAAAAAGAATCAGTAGACATGGGAAGGCAAAGCTGGAAATGAGCCAATGGCAGAAAGTTCTTAAAGATTCAGGCAGAGAGGAGGGACGCCTTGGTGTCTCAGTCAGTTAAGCGACCAACTCTTCATTTGGGCTCCGGTCGTGAGATCGAGCCCCACATCGGGCCCTGCTCTCAGTGGCGAGTTCTCTTGAGATTCTCTCTCTCTCCCCCTGCCCCTACCCCTGCTTGTGTGCCCTCTCTCTCCCTCCTTCCCTCCCTCCCTCCTTCTTTCTCTCTCTCTCTCTCAAATAAATAAATGTATCTTTGGGGTACCTGGGTGGCACAGTCAGTTAAGCGACCGACTCTAGGTTTCGGCTCAGGTTGTGATCTCAGGGTCGTGAGATCGAGCCCTGCATCAGGCTCTGTGCTCATTGCAGAGTCTGCTTGAGAGCCTCTCTCCCTCTCCTCCTGGCCCTCCTGCTTGTTCTCTCGTTCTCTCTCTCTCAAATAAATGAATAAATAAATCTTAAAAAAAAAAAAAGATTCAGGCAGAGAGGGAACTACAAGGGCAAGAAGAAAGAGATTAGCTTTTCTGCTTAGTGCACTATTTCCTAGTGCTTCTTCTAAGGAAGAGATGTCTATATATCATCTAATGTTTGTTAGCATTTACAAGGTGTTTTCACCTTGTATCACCGATTGTTACAGTGGAGAGTCTCCTGATCACCTCTTGTTGGTGACCGCTGTGAATGGGCAGGGTCCCTTTTGACACACAGGAAGATTTTCACAGAAAAAGACCCACAGACTTCTTATCACATTATTTCATTATAAAGTCAACTACTACTTACTTAAGCAACGCATACCAATTTGTTCTATACTACTTATGTCCCTTATTTTTGTCATCCCACTGTCTGTTGTAAGCCTAGCATTGTGGGTAAGTCACACTTTTTAGAATGGCCACTCCCCAAAGACAAGAGAACCATTGCTGGCGAAGATGTGAGAAAAGGGAACCATTGTGCAACTGTTGGTGCGATTGTAAACTGTTGCAGCCTCCATGGAAAACGGTATGGCGGAAACTCAAAAACTAAACAGTGGAACTATGGTACGATCCATCAATTCCACTTCTGAGTATACACCCAAAAGAAGTGAAAGGACAGAGTCAAACAGATATTTGTGTACCTGTGCTCATATAGCACTATTCACAATAGATAAAAGTGGAAGCAACCTAAGTGTCCATCAACAGATGGATGGGGGGGGGGGGAAGTGGCATATACCTACAGTGGATCATTATCTGTTCCTCAAAAAGGAAAGAAAAACTGAGACATGCTACAATATGGATGAATCTTGAAGACATTATGCTCAGTGAAATATGCCAGTCACAGAAGGACAAATACTGTATGTATGAGATATCCAAATTCATAGAGAAAGAGAGTACAGTGGTGGTTGCCAGGGGGTGGGAGGAGGAGGGAACGGGGAATAGGTGTTTAATGGGTACAGAGTTTCAGTTCAGAAAGATGAAAAGTTTTAGAGATGGATGACAGTGATGATTGTACAACAATGGGAATGTACTTAATGCCACTGAGCTCTATATCCAAAAATGGCTTAAAAGGTAAAATTTGCATTATTTGTATTTTATTGCAATAAAAAGGCAGAGGGGAAACACTGTTGTGAAGATTGACATCTGGATAAAGAAGATGTGGCTCATATATACGATGGAATATTACTCACCCATCAGAAAGGATGAATACCTACCACTTACATCGACATGGTTGGAACTGGACGGGATTATGGTAAGTGAAATAAGTCAAGCAGAGAAAGACAATTATCATATGGTTTCACTCATGTGGAATATAAGGACTAGTGTGGAGGACCATAGGGAAGGGAGGGAAAACTGAATGGGAAGAAATCAGAGAGGGAGACAAACCATGAGAGACTTTTGACTCTGGGAAACAAACTGAGGGTTGAGGAAAGGGAGGTGGGTGAGGGGATGGGGTAACCAGGTGAGGGGCTTTAAGGAGGGCCCGTGATGTGATGAGCACTGGGTGTTATATGCAACTAATGAATCATTGAACACTATATCAAAAGTAATGATGTACTGTATGTTGGCTAATTGAATTTAAATTAAAAAAAAAAAAGATTGATGTCTGGAATATATGAAATGCTTCTACAAAACTGTAAGAAAGTCATCCTACCCATTTGAAGAAAGGTCATGATACCCACATAGATGATGCCATGGAAAAGGAAATTGAAATGGCCAATAAGCATATAAAGGAGCTCGATCTCCTTAGTGGTTGGAGAAATGCAAAAGAAGACCACCACCCCAAACGCAAATGTAATCCGATTATACTCAGCATTGGTGAGAATACGGAACAATTAGTACCCAACCTGCTGGTGGGAGTCATAAGCTGCAAACAATTTGGCTATACCGAATACTCACCTAGCCTGTGACCTAGCAATAGGTCATTAACTCCTCTAAACTCTTGGACTCCTTCAAACGCTGCAAAACTCAATTGCACGTATGCCAGACATCAGAATATTCCTAGCGTCACCGCTTTTAAGGGCTCTGAAGTGGAAAGTACCCACATGTCCATGGACAAGGAAACGGATGAATGAATTGAGGAGTGGAATGCTACAACAGGGAAAATGAAAGCAGTACGGCTCCGCGGAATAGTATAGGTGATACTGTTAGGACACAATGTTGGGCGAAAAAGGAAGCGGCGGAACACGAGGCAGAACGCGATACAATTTATTGTACTACCCAGGCAACACACCAGGAGGCCAGGACAGTCAAGGATACATACACGGGTCTCTAAAACAAAACAAAAACCAACCAACCAACCAACCAGCCAGCCAGCCAACCAACCAACCAGCCAGCCAGCCAACCAACCAACCAACCAACCAACCAGCCAACCAACCAACCGAAAAACAAACCCTAGAAGACGGAGGGGGGTGGTTTACACGGGACACGCGGGAGGATGGCTATTCCTCTGCGAGTGGAAGCAGTGGGTGGGAAGGGCCCTGGGAGGAGACTGGCCAGGAATTGTTAAAGTGTCCCACGTCAGGAAGGCGGAGGCTTGAGCACCTACCTGTTCCACACTCCCGGATCCTTTTGTCCTTTCCCAGGAAGACGGCCTGTGAAACGTCCCTGAACGGTAGAGCTGCAACGGCCCGGCCCGGGCCTCAGTCCTGGATCCTCGATCCTCGATCTTCGATTCTCAATCCTCGATCCTCGATCCTCGACCCTCGACCCTCGGCACCAGCGCCTGGGCGGCAGTTGGTCCAGGGGGCGTGTCTCGGCCGAGGTCCCGCCTCCCGCATGCGCGCTGTGCCGGCCAATCAGGGACGCTCCCGCCCAGGCGAGGCTGTCTCGCTCCTCTCCATCCCTTGGCCCTCAGAGGAGCATCGCGGAGGGCGTGGTGTGGAGGTCGCTGTGCGGATGGAGGGATGGAGGGAGGGACAGAGAGGCAGAGGATGGGGTGGGGCATAGGGACCCTCAGGGAGGCCCAGGCGGGTAGGGAGCCGGACCGGTGGCCATGGGGGGGGGCGTGGTTCTCCTCAGACGTGAGGGGATCAGGGTGTGGGACAGCGGCGGCTGGGCTGACCTCTGAGGTGATGTCCCCACAGGGTCCTCTGGGGCTCTGACAGGACATGACGAGGGCCCTGAGGGCAGGGCTGGCAGGGCCGGCAGGGCGGGGAGCGGGTCTGACGGTCCCCACTTCCTGGGAAGGTCGCACCTGGTGAGGAGGGGCCGTCTGCGTCTGTCCCTCCTGCCCGGCCGCCCGGCCGCACAGTTTGGTCCCCCGAGGTCATCCTGGGGTCCAGATGGCGTGTCGAGGAGCCCCCCCTCCCCCCCAGACCTGACCGTCCCCGGACAGGGGCAGAACGCTTATTCCCCATCCATTCGGAGGGGACATTTATTTTTGTCCCGGCCACGGTTGGGCCTCCAGACCAGCACATTGTCCCGCGAGGACCTAGGGGTGGGGATGGCCTCCGTCCCAACGTAGAGGCAAGAATGTGGCGGAAGGCCCTGGCCCTCAGATGCCCCGGGGCAGGTCGCGTGCCCTGGGTCTGAGCCGGGGGCGGGGGCGGGGGCGGGTAGGCGTCCGCCGTCCGCGTCGTCTTTGTCCCCTCCCGGTCCAACGAGAGACACGAGGACACGCCCACTCTGATCTGCACAGAGGACCCTTGCCTGGCATCGCTCACTGACCATGTCCCCATTTCTTTAATGCGTGTTTGCGCTCACAAGGTGCAGGAGACACCTCGGGATGGCGCCGGCTGGGAGGAAGCGCCCGGGGAGAGCTGCGAAGGCCCCGGTGGAGGCTCAGGGTATGGCAGCCTATGACTTTGGGAGACAAGAGAGAAGAGAGCTGAGTGGGCCAGAGGCTGAAGGTACTGTCTATCACACACCTTTGCAGATACAGCACTTGTAGATACCGCACACGAGGCAGGTCACTGCTTTGGAGTCCTCCGCGTTGTAAAAACTAAAATCCTCGTGTGTGTGTGTGTGTGTGTGTCTGTCTGTCTGTCTGTCTGTCTGTCTGTCTCTGTGTGTGTCTGTCTCTGCGTGGGTCTGTCTGCCTCTCTCTGTGTATGTCTGTCTCTGTGTGGGTCTCTCTCTCTCTCTCTCTCTCTCTCTGTGTCTGTCTGTCTCTGTGTGGGTCTGTCTGTCTTTCTGTCTCTGCGTATGTCTGTCTCTGTGTAGGTCTCTGCGTGTGTGTGTGTGTGTGTGTGTGTGTGTGTGTGTGTAAAAAGCAGTTTCATGTACCAGAGGTTGTCCACTTGATCCTCCCGTCCCAAACCGGGATTACAGAGGCTTAGGTAGCAGCTCTTCTGCTCCCCCACAGTCTTTCTTTCCAAAATATCTCACACCTGCTGGGTGATGTGCTCTGCCATTAACCTTGAAAGGCTTGTAACACTGTCTCCATGGCATGGTCCTGGTCCCTGATCCAGTTTCAGCTGACCTGGCACATACATGCTTCCTTTCCTATGTCTGCCTTAAAAAACTTTTGTTTGCAAGAGGCCTAAAAAACTCCACAGTGAGGATATTGCTCCCTGAAAACTGATCAAAATGCCATACTTCGTTTTATTGTTTTAATTCCGTTAGCCAACATGTAGTACATCATTAGTTTGTGATAAAATGTTCAATGATTCATTAGTTGCGTATAACACCCAGTGCTCATCACATCACATGCCCTCCTTAATGCCCACCACCATGCTTCATTTTAAAATGTTTTCCACTTTTATTTCAACGCAGGAGACAATCCAGTGACTGATAACTACGGGGGAAGAAGTCCTCCAGCAGGAACATTTCTGGCAGATGTGGGGTAACATGTTTAAAGTGATTTTCACTTGACCCATAAGGTACTTTAAGAAAAATAAAGGTTGGCTCAGGTAACAAGTATTGTATGTGAAGCACTTGGCATGATATATTTCATCCAAAACAAGCATGCTGTTTTAGGTACCCTTAATTAAATACCTAATGTCATTTCTTTACAGGAATGAATTACAGAATATGTTGGAAAGATTTGAAGGTATGAGTTAGGAGTTATTTCAGCAAAAGTAAATTGTTTTGAGCCACATAACACATATTAACAAGAAATGTTAGTCAGTGGACTACAACACTGTTATCTAATGCCTTGTTCTCAGATACAGGATTTTCCTTAAGTATTTAGTGTGTTTTGGCTTCATAGATTTCCCTAGTTCCCCTTTTTATTGTGGATGTGCAGAGAATGGGGCTGCCAGTGCTGAGGTAAGAGTGATGCTTTTATTTTATACATGGTTACATTTGATGGACTGTGGGGATATCAGAAGAATTTGCATGAAATAATCTCTCTTCCACTTTGTGTCCCAGAGTAAGTGATACATCAGTTTTTAATATCAATTTTTAATGTTCTCATTGTAGTTATTTTCCTTGACTTTTCTAGCTGTTTTCTTTGGTGCAGAAGTTTAAATTGAAGCCTGTAAGATAAGTCTTTGTCATAATGCGTACACTAATAAAGTGTGCAGTGGAAAACTAAAGACCACTTTGCCCCATGCTAGCAATGTGTGATCAGAACCAATAAACCTAAAAGTTTTCAGTTGTTCTCTCAGATGTCACTTAAACATTAACTGGGTTACAGGGCAAGACTCTTAGTAAAGAGTCTGAGTCAATTTTTGAGTCCTCTATATGGATCAATCATACAAGCAGGTATGTATTAAAAGCTTTGCTCTATTTGGTGGTGTCAAGGTTCTCGGTATGTGAGCTGTCTCACAAATTGATTATTGTACGTGGCAAACTGGATATATAAAATAATTGTATAACAGTGCAGCTTTTCACGATCTCTGGAAAATAGCTATTGATGGCAGATCCATCACATACAACCAAATGCTTAGGAAAGCGTTTTTTGAGGTATTAAAAATTTTACTAACTGCAAAGCCGCATTTTAAAAATGAATTAAGAAAAACTCCATTTATTTACTAAAAAACATATTTAGGAAGTATTTTTGAATAAATTCTTTTATTTCCTTAAACTCTCCATGGTCTTTTGTCTTTAACTCAAATATACTTAAAATCCTCATTGACTAAATTAACACACACACACACACGTACACGTGCAGGCACACACCTTTCTTCTCTTTTCATTTATTTATTAGTATCCCTTTTGGACACTTTTAAAATAGAATGATAAAGTGTGTTTTATATATCGACTTCTAACAAGAATCCATCTCAACGAGTCCTTTCATTTGGAGGATGTTTTATAAATTTATTAAATACTAGCCTCTACAACTGTCTTTCCACGAGAAAATTAAAGACTATCGTTGAGAAACCCCCAATTTTTTTACACATTTTGGGAGACAGTAACTTTTGTTTATTAGCTCTTTTTCCAGGATAAGTTAACTAAAAGGTGTGTGCAGGCAAAAAAAAAAAAAAAAATATATATATATATATATATATATATATATGAATTCAGATACTAGTAACTGAAAGATTTCACAGAAAAAAAAAGAAGCAAATATCTTGATTTCTGATGTGAGGCCTTTAAAAAAAAAAATTCCAACTGTCTTTCCAATGCTGCTGAACCAAACTTGCCTATGTTGTCTTGAATAAGCTGCAAAAAATAATTTTCAGTATTAAGTGTTAATAAGTATATGTGTTTAATATAGGTGACATTAAAAGAATTCTTTATGCAAAGAGAAAAAGATGCATGATGGATACCAGAGCTTCTGTCAAAAGCATTAACCAGAAAATTGAGCATGTTTGGCAAACCCAGGAAGAGCAAAGGTAACGGTGTTGGTTTTTGGAGCCAGAAACTGTGTGTCATTTCTTAGTATTTGTGATAATACTAAAATAATACTGTTATCCTCTATCTGTTGGAGTCTCTATTGAAAAATAGGTTTGGCTTGATTTTTATCTAAGCAAATAGTTCCTTTAGTCCTGTAAGTTCACACCTTAACTGAAAAGAGATGTATTATCTAGAGGTCAATAAAGATAACCCCCTTTTTCTCCTTTCAAATTATAATTGAGCTTTCCTAGTATAAGAAAAACTATATTTACATTCTTAGAGTATGCGAGCTGAGTAAGAGGCAAATGTCTTACGATAGTTAGCTGTATTCAATTATGTAGAAAAGATTAATCTTATATTTGAATAATTTTTAAATTTATCCCTATTGGGTTCACTGCTCTTTTGCACAAAATCTTTATTGTGCCACAGTGGGGGAAAAGTGAAATATTACCGTTTGGGAAAGTTATGTAAGTGAATATGATACCCTCATTGAATCTATTTATCATTCCACAACCTATATGTTATTCAGCAAATGAATGAAAATGAAAAAATAAAAATAAAAACAAAACCACTTGTAGATAAAATGCATTTTTGGGGGAAAATTTATAATGCAATAAATCTTCCTTAGTTTTCGAGAGCTAAGGCATATGGGATAGCATCCCTCTTAGACAGTTAGGAGTGAGTGACTGTTAGCAATGAGAGTAAGCCATCCACTTTATTTTGCTGTTTTCCATCAGAAAATTTCAGCTGTGATCATCCCCTTCTCCCTTTATAGTATAATTTATGTCCAATTTGGTTTTGAATGGGTTTACCTTTTTCTTAACGATATAAAGTATGACACTATTCATTATTATGTTTTACAGGCAGAAGCTTTATCATGAATACTGTCAGGAGTTTCTAACTTTGTTTCAAGAGTGGGATATGGATGTGCAGAAAGCCAAGGAAGAAGAAGAAAAACTAGCTGTTGGTATCAGGCTTAGCTTTATAATTAATCTATTGTAACCAAGTCTCAAGTAGGAATGGTGAGCCTGGCCACATCTTAGACCCGTAGATTTGAGCCAGAGTCCTGTTTCCATTGCTGGCTATGTGGTTGGGCCCCGATCTCAGGAAAACCAGAGAAGTACAGGCACACATCCTACTCACAAAAGCCCTTGGTCTTTACTTCCTCTCTTGGTTGGGATTGCTGCAGTTCCAAGTGACAGACATTTGCCAAAGTACAAAAGAGGGATGTCTTGGTTTATCTGAAGAAGTCAAAAGGAGTTTTGCGCCAGGTACAGCTGGATGAGTCTGGGAAAAGGTTGCTTAGGCAGTGCCGTCTGGGCTCTGTCTCCATCTCCTAGTAGGCCCTCTCCATGGGGTCAGCATGATAGCATCTTACAATCTTAGATTCACTACCAGGTTAGTAACCCCAGCGTACTGAGAGAACCTTTCTCCATAGGTCTGGCAGAAAAGCCCCCTGGACTGCTATCAATAATCTAGTTTCGATCGTTTGCTCATTCCTGAACGGAGTCATTGAGCTCAGGGCATGGCTCACTCGTAATGGAATGGCCTGTATCACATTTAGGAGTAAGGATGGTGGAGGAGATGTTGCTTTTTGAGGGCAGAGGAGAAGGCCTGGAATTCTTTCCTGAGAGTGGGCGAGTGAATGGACAAGGGAAATATCGTTGCCAAGCAACATTCCGGTCCAATGTGGGCTGGTGTCATAGCAATCATAAACTTATATGAGACCAGTACTCATGTTTGTGGTTGTGTCTGAGCAGCTGGAGAGTTGGATTTTTCAGGGTTGGGCTGAGGTTAGCCGTGCACCTCCACAGAGTGAGAAGGGGGCAAGGTGTACAAGCAAGGGTGTAGGTATAACCACTGACCATGGATTTAGCTGGAAAGGGGGAAAATGAGGACAGAGGGTGCAGACAGGAGATGGTGGAAAGTGCTCCGTTCAATGGATGTTGGATCCTGCTAGGGTGCTGAGCTGTAGCATGAAAGGGAGTGAGCCACAAACACAGGGAGGTAGAGGTGGAATGCTGGGGAAAATGGACAAACAGTGTAGTACAGTGGTCAAGAGCCTGGACACTGGGACGATAATGTTTGGGATCCAGTTCTGATTTTCTAATTGCTAGCTGTGAAACCAGGGACAAATTGCTTTTCTCTGAGCCTCAGTTTCCTCATCTATGAAAGGGAGTCTAATAAGAGAACTTACAGGGCTTCTGTTTTTGTTTTAGGGATTTAAATGAGCTCCTCTATAATAAGCTTATTTGAAATGGTTCAGAACAGTATCTGTACATAGTTCCTCTATAACTCTCTGCTATTAGTAACATCATGTAGATGTTTCAGTTATCGGGCTGACAAAATCTAATGTATGACTCTGAAAGTGAGTGGCTAAGTAAGGATATAACAAGATCACTCGTGGAGGAAAAGGAAGATCGTGGAAGGATTATTGGAAGGATCATGCGTGTGGATTTTGAAATCAACAAGAATAAGATATATGTTTTGAATATTGTTAAGAAAGGAAATTTCCTACTTAGTGACTGGCAGATAAGATTATTGTGGTGTTTTTGTATGTTACTGGTAAACACAAATGACGTAAACTAGGTCATAATATTTGATAAAAGAGAAGATACTAAAAAATATTTGTTTAAAAACTATTCAAGTTTATTCTAGATTTTTCTGTTGTTAAATTCTGAATTTACCCTATGGTCATCACAGCTTCTTTTTTCTTTTATATTTGTAGAATATATTTCGACAGCAGCAAAAGGTTCTGCAACACTCTAGAACTGTTCAGAGCCAGAGAATGCAGGCAATTAAAGAGTTGTATGAGCAATTCTTAAAGGTCTGTTGAATTTGGTAACACAATATATTCTCGTAAAGTGTAATATGTATATGGAAGTAGAAAATAATTGTCTTTCTTTCTTAATACATGTTAAAACATTTTGCTTATGCCTTTACAATCAATTAAGACTAATTAGGCATTTTCCATTTTGAATTCATAGTTCTGATTTAACCTAAATGCTAAACGTACTTTTACTTTCCAGATTCATTAATGGTTTTGTGGGTGTTACTCAAAACAGGGAATGGTAGATTGGGAATTTTACCAAGAAATATGCATATCGTGCATGAAACTGATCCTTTTTTTAACAATTTAATCATGGTTCTTTGTTCCAGAGTCGGTGTTTCTTAGGAGAGTAGTGATGAATATACAGTTTGGAAGTAGGAAGTCCTTAAATCATTTCTCGATGTCATTTACTTTTCTCTGCACTGCCAATGTTTCTTAAACAGAGAGCAGCCAATTGTACTTTCATTTACTTCTCTTTGTGCTGCCAATGTTCCTTAAACGGCGTGAGCCAATTTTATTTTCAGTTGCATTTTATAAGTATTCCATGGCATATTTGCTTTCAGAATTATTAAAGTGACTACAAGTGGCTTTATATACCAACCTATAATTGCAAGAGACAGCACGGATATATAGGAGAATGAAAAAAGCCAGAGTAAGACCATAGGCCTGTGAATTGAGATTACCTTCAGTTGTATTTCCACATTAGCGAATCATCCTCAGTGACACAGACCTCTTCTTCACACAGCTATATACTCGTTTGGGAGTGGATGGGATCCTGTACCTTCCCCTTCTGTTTTTGGTCAGGGTGCTGTTGTCGTTATTGTTTTTAATGTCCTAAGAACACTTAACACGAGACCTACCCTCTTTTGTTCTTTTGCACGTGGTTATAAAGTTTTCCCAGCTTCATTTGTTGAAGACACTATCTGTTCCCCATTTTGTATCCTTGGCCCCCTCATCAAAAATCAGTTGACTGTATATGCGAGAGTTTATTTCCGGGCTCCCTGTTCTGTTCCATTGGTGTATACATCTATCTGTCTGTATGCTGGTACCACACTGTTTTTATTCCTGTAGCTTTGTAATATATTTTTCAAATCAGGAAGTGTGATGGCTCCAGCTCGTTGTTGTTGTTGTTCTTTCTTGGAGTCGTTTTGGCTATTCATGGTCTTTTGTGGATCCGCATGAATCGTAGGATTGCTTTGTAGAAGCATTTCTGTAGAAAAATAGCATTGGGGTTTTGATGGGGATAACATTGAATCTGTAGATTGCTTTGTGTGGTATGGGCATTTTAACAATATTAAGTCTTCCAATCCATGAGCACGGGATAATTTTTCCATTTATGTATGTTGTCTTTAATTTCTTTCATCAGTGCTTTATAGTTTTCGGTGTACAAGTCTCTCACCTCCTTGGTTAAGTTTTTTCCTAAGTATTTTATTCTTTTTGACACTATTGTAAATGGGATTGTTTTCTTAATTTCACTTTTGGGTAACTCATTGTTAGTGTGTAGAAATACAACTGACATTTGCGTGTTGATTTTATAACTTGCAACTTTGCTGAATTCATTTATCAGTCCTAACAGGGATTTTTGCGTGTGTAGAATCTTTGGGGTTTTCTACATATCAGATCATGCTATCTGCGAACAGAGATAATTTTGCTTCTTCCTTTCCAGGTTGGATGTCTTCTATTCCCTTTTGTTGCCAGATTGTTCCAGCTAGGACTTCTGGTACTATGTTGAGTAGGAGTTGTGAGGTTGGGCAACCTTGTCTTACTCCTGACCTTAGAGGAAAAGCTTTCAGTTTTTCACCATTGAGTATGTTAGCCGTGGGCTTGTCATATGTGTCCTTTATTATGTTGAGATACATTCCTTCTGTATCCAGTTTGTAGAGAGTTTTTATCATGGAAGTGTTGAGTTTTGTCAAATACTTTTTCTGCAGCTTTTGAGATGATCGCGTGATTTATTCTTTAAACAATCTTGTTCAAATACACGGTAAAATGTCACTCTTCTAAACTAACTGGAATGTTTAAGAACTAGCAATATAATTTCAAAATAAGTATTCTTTAAAGAATCTTAGAATCACACATATACAAAATAGTTATATTAAAATTGTTTCCAAGTAGAGAGCTTGTCGCTCTACTGCTCTGTGAAGACCATTTACAGATTGGTATGGAGGTTTCATGAAGTAACAGAAATTATTTCTTCTAAATGTTATTGCCCAGTGTTGTCACTTAGGGTTGGAAATCCAGTGTCTTCCTTGACTCCTGCATTTCCTTATCCTTCCCCTCCAGTTACTATTGGACTGTGTGATACTTGCCGCTTGCAGTGATGCTTTAAATTCTTTCTTCGAATTCCCACTGCTGCAGCCCTAGTTGAGGACCTCGTCATCCCTTGCTTCTACTATTAAACTCTCATCTGCTCTCTCCATCCTTCATAGGTCTGCGATATTACCTTCCTACGAGATACTTCTTCCCTCCTGAAAGCCTGTCAGTAGTTTCCCCTTCTAAACTCTTAGATATTCAAAGATGCACCATAACATGATGCCCTTTTTAGTTTTGTTTGCTGCATTCTGTCTTTATTCCCACCCTTCCTGATAAATGCTTTGTCTAAACTAACTATTACTTCTACGCTTTGCTTATGTCCTTCCCCTGGAAATGTTTTTAACTTCTTTTTCTTCACCTATTGAAATCTTATTCTTTTGCCAACCAGGTCGGCGTCAATCTCCTTTTTCTGCTATGTCGCTGCAACAAGTTGTGCTTCTATAACTATCATAAAATTTTTGTATCATTTCTGTTTACATTTGCTCTTGGCACTGGAATATGGAAGAGATTGTGTGGTCATTTTTAAATTCCTCCACAGTACTCAACACAGCACTTTCTACATGGTATGCGCTATTTCACCACTTGTTGAATGAATGGCAAAATTTAAAATGTAGGTTGTGTTTTTCATAACTTGAAGAGGTCACATCACAGATCATTTTATTCCCTCTCAGGAAATCATATTACGTTGACTATTACTGATAATAAATGTGTTATTACCTGGTGTTAGAAAGCTTATTACTGGATTTCAAAATTACAGCATTTGTTGATATGGGCTTCCAGTCCTCTTCTATTTTGGGGTCCATTTTGACCTTGACCTTAACTGCTTGACATTAACCCATCATTTTGAGCAAAGTGTACCGTAGTTGTGTCTCCTAAAAATAAGAATATTTCGGGGCACCTGGGTGGCTCGGTCAGTTAAGCGTCCAACCCTTGATCTCACTTCGGGTCTTCATCTCAGGGTTGTGAGTTCAAGCCCCATGTTGGGCTCCATGCTGGGTGTGGAGCCTACTTAAAAAAAAGTAATAATATTTCACTCAAATCTGATATTTAAAATTTTTCTTAGTGAATGTTTTTGTCTACGTGTGTGATTTAGAATTTTTTTTTATTTCAAATAGATAATGGCCATCACTGGAATATTAAAAAATGTAGTAGTTTTGAAATTTAATTTTGCATGTTTTGAACATAAGAAGAAAAATGGTGGTTTGTAACTAGACTAGGCTTTTTGTTTTAGAGTATGGAAGACTTAGAGAAGAATCAGGAAAATTTTCTTATTGGTGAACAGAGTGAACTTAGGAAAGAAATGGCCATGTTGCAAAAACACTTTATGATGGAACATGTAAGTAGTATAATATTTAAAGGTGAAAACTAAGGGTTGATTTAAACATTGAAATAGTCAATTTGCTGTTGTAGGTATAATCCTTATATAAATATTAAACAAGTATATTCTCTCTTTTCATTTAATAGCAGCAACAAGAGGTGGCAATTGTTCGAAAGTCTCTTCATTCTCTATTATTTTGATGACATTTGAAGAAAGGACTTGAACTAACTAACATGATAATTGTGGTTTAACAATTCTAGTTTAAATGATCACATCTTGTTACTCGTTGGCCTGTTTAAGTGCAAGGCTCTCTTTCTGTGTAAACCCAAGTGAGACCTAACCAGTTATGTGAGTAGCAGCAATTCCAAAGTTATATGCAGGAAACGTTCAGACCTTTGGTAGTAAAGGTGACTTTTTCTCCCTAACACTGTCAATTAAATTTAAGCAATAAAGATGATTTACATTTAAGTTTGCTTCAGTGAATCTGTATCAGTCCCAAAAGATAGGAAGTACAATTATAGGAGGTTACGTTGCTCTTTCTGAAAGAAAAAACTAATGAAAGAATACACCCTTTTGCATATACTCATTAAGTTACAGAACCAATTCTAATGAAAATAAGATTTGAAATACAACCTACTCCACAAAATTACAAAATTTATTAAAAGCAACTTAAGTCTGTGCCCCAGAATAAACAAAACTGCTAAAAGTCATTAAGACAACTGAATAAGATATGTAAATATCACTTGTGAGACATGGAGTTGTGAATATGCCATTTCCACCAAAAAAATTAAAATGTCATTTAATTGACTTTGGTCCACTATTAAATGACACCTGCCCTTAGCATTGATTGAAAGTATTTTATTAACATATACATGTACTTAGTTACCTATGGTTTAAATTTTTTGTGCCTATCTTTAGAGATTAATTACCTAGAAAGTTTTGTTTTGCAAGTTTAATATTCAGTGAGCACATGGAAAGTTGATTGTATGCTCATCTAAAAACGTGAACAATTAATTCTCACACCTTGTCTTTCCTGGTGCACTTTTTACATGCGTAACCATATGAAATTTTCAGTTGGAAAGATTTGATTTCATAAGCATGAAGTTGTCTGAGAATTAGTTTGGAATAAAAATAAATAAATAAATAAAATACAGTTAAATGTATTCTCTTTCTTTTTTTTTTTTTTAAAGATTTTATTTATTTATTTGACAGAGATAGAGACAGCCAGCTAGAGAGGGAACACAAGCAGAGGGAGTGGGAGAGGAAGAAGCAGGCTCATAGCAGAGGAGCCTGATGTGGGGCTCGATCCCATAACGCCAGGATCACGCCCTGAGCCAAAGGCAGACGCTTAACCGCTGTGCCACCCAGGCGCCCCCAAATGTATTCTCTTTCTAAGTTACCGAAATTCCTTTCATGAATTGTTCAGAACAACAACAACAAAAATATTGCCATTTGGAGGAGAGGGCTGTCTTTCTCCTGTTTTAATGTATGTTCAATATTTTATTTATTTTATTATTTTTTAATAATTTTTATTTTGTTATGTTAGTCACCATACAGTATATCCTTAGTTTTTGATGTAATGTTCCATGATTCATTATTTGCATATAACACCCAGTGCACCATGCAATATGTGCCCTCCTTACTACCCATCACCGGCCTATTGCAGTCCCCCGCCCTCCTCCCCTCTGAAGCCCTCAGTTTGTTTCCCAGAGTCCACAGTCTCTTGTGGTTCAATATTTTAATTATGGCCACTAGAGCCCACTCTTCTATTTGTTTTATGGTTTTCCCTGTTTTTAAAGTAAGCCCAAACATACTCTCTTTTTCTAAATTCCAACTTATTTATCTTATGCAGGAAGAAGTGAGTCCTCCACCATGAGTGAATATTTGACATCAAGGGACAGTTTACTCTTTAAATACTGCATTTGTGTGTGTGTGTGTGTGTGTGTGTGTGTGTGTGTGTGTGAGAGAGAGAGAGAGAGAGAGAGAGAGAGAGAGAGAGAAAAGGATTTCCCCTTAGGCCAAAACATTAAGTCTTAAGTACTACTTCAAACTTTTTTTTTTCAAGTTTTTATTTAAATTCCAGTTAGTTAACATACAGTGTAATATTAGTTACAGGTGTAGAATTTAGTGATTCAGCACTTCCATACAGCCCCCCGGTGCTCATCACTGACAAGTGCCCTCCTTCATCCCCATCACCTATTCAACCCATTTCTCCCCACCCACCTCCCCTCTGGTAACGATCAGTTTGTTCTCTATAGTTAAAAGTCTGTTTCTTGGTTTGCCTCTCTTCCCCACCCCCTCCAGGTTCATTTGTTTCTTAAATTCCACACATGAGTGAAATCATATGGTATTTGTCTTTCTCTGACTGATTTATTTCGCTTAGCACAATACTCTCTAGCTCCATCCACGTTGTTGCAAATGGAAAGATTTCATTATTTTTTTTTTAATGGCTGAGTAATATTCCTGTGTGTGTGTGTGTGTGTGTGTGTGTGTATAACACAACACCAAAAAACAAATAATCCAATTAAAAATGGGCAGAAGATGGGGCGCCTGGGTGGCACAGCGGTTAAGCGTCCGCCTTCGGCTCAGGGCGTGATCCTGGCGTTATGGGATCGAGCCCCACATCAGGCTCCTCCGCTATGAGCCTGCTTCTTCCTCTCCCACTCCCCCTGCCTGTGTTCCCTCTCTTGTTGGCTGTCTCTATCTCTATCGAATAAATAAATAAAATCTTTAAAAAAATAAAATAAAAAAATAAATAAAAATGGGCAGAGGACATGAATAGACGTTTTTTCAAAGAAGACATACAGGCGGCTGACAGACACATGAAAAGATGCTCAATATCACTCATCATCAGGGAACTACAAATCAAAACTACAAGGAGCTACCACCTCACACCAGTCAGAATGACCAAAATTAACAACATGGGAAACAACAGGTATTGGCAAGGATGTAGAGAAAGAGGAACCCTCCTACACTGTTGGTGGGAATGCAAACTGGTGCAGCCACTCTGGAAAACAGTATGGAGGTTCCTCAAAAAGTTAAACATAGAGCTACCCTGAGACCCAGCAACTGCACTACTAGGTATTTACCCAAAGCATACAAAAATAGTAATTCGAAGGGATACATGCACCCTGATGTTTATAGCAGCATTATCAACAATAACCAAATCATGGAAAGAGACCAAGGGTCCATCAACTGATGAATGGATAAAGAAGTTGTGGTGGATTTCAAACTTTTAAGAAGATCCTCACTTGAGCCATCAGGCACAGAGGCAAAATAAGTACTCCAGTGTGTTCTCTGTGTATTTAATTCACACATGTGTATTTTTTTTCCTTTTAAGGAATATAGACTTACTGGCTTTTGTTCAATATGCTTTTCTCTTGCTTAAGATAACTATAGTACATGCTCATTACTCCATTATTTTTCTTATTGTTTCACTACGTAGCATAGGGGCTGCAGAACTGTTGGATCAGATTAAAAATCGGGTCAGATGGGAGGATTGATATCTCACCGAATGGATCTTACTCATAGTGTTACCTGACATCTGTTAATAAGAAATAGAAAACTTTAGCAAAAATTTGCCTACTCCTGTTTAATATCCATAGGAAGATACATTATCTACAAAATTATTAAACTGCTGGTCGAAACATGAAATAGTAAACGGAGTCTCCAAAATACCATTCACTTTCAGTCCCGTGAGCTACCTATAAAGAAGTAGAACAAGTTATTCATTTATTGCTTCAGAGTAATATAATTTGATTAAAAAATCACTATATTTTACTATTTAATTTTAAGTGTTTTCCCTTTTATTTTCAGTACTGAATATTAGTTACAACTTGAATTTGAGGTCACGACTAGTAACTTAATCTCACATTTGATAGGGGAACACTGATTCTCAAACTTCTCAAATTCATGAATGGGTAGCCTGTTCAAGTTTCAGTATCTAAATTGTATGCTCTCAAAGTTGGAATGATAGTAACAGTAAGACTAATAAAGAACTTACAGTGTAGTTGGGAGGTGGCCTCCCTGCATACAGCAGTAACTTATATCACAATCTCACAGTTCCCGTGGAACACCGACAAAGCTTAACCATTTATCGAGTGATGACACCACAGAGGAAACCCGCCCATTGCGTGAGTAGTTTCCAGCCTTGAGGTCCAGGACTAAGGGCTTTATTCACACCACGAATCATCAATTCAAATAATTTCTTACCACCAATTGTGTGAGGCTTTAGTAAAAGACACACTCAAATATTAGGGTGTAAAGATGGAGACGTTTTTCAAAAACACTAGTTGCTGACTTCTTGTAGCTCATTATTGCCAGGAGGATCTTTAGTCCTGTGGAGAGTCCAGGTGACAGAACACTGGCACCCTAAGGGATACAGCAGAAAGTCAGCCTCATACTGTGACACTGCATCTCTCCCACTGCAGACAGTATGCAAGACTGTAGTAAGCTGAAGCACGCGGCCTAAAGGAGTAACCAGATCAGAGCTGCACTTTCCAGACTTCCACAGAGCCTCATGGTGTTACTCAGAGGTCATACAGGGCCATAGAGGTTTGGGCCAACCTTTTATACACATGCAGTGTTTTATACCAGTGACCAGCTAACAGATAACCGTGGGATTTATCCTACATATATTTTACTGTGTCGAAGGTCATCAACACGTGGGTTATCGAGTTAATATGTTTTTGTGCAGATATCTAAAGAATGCTTGTCCTGCCAATTCTGGAAAAGCACACCATCACTGATTAGGAGGAGTGTAACTCTGCCCTGGCGTCTGCTCACAAACACCATTTTCTGCATTCTGACTGCAAATATCTGAGCTGTAAAACTGTACAAGGCAGCCCATTTCATTTTTATCCGTGTGAATCAGGATTCTCCCAGCACTGCTAATCTAAAATAAATAATGAAATTAATTAGGCATGAAATCTTCTAAATCTAGAACCATCAACCTAAATCTGTTTGCCAAAACAGATTTGCTCTTGTGTATGTATAAAATAGTATTTTTTAAAAAAATAGGATGATTCTGAGAGTCAGATGAAGCAATGATGGACAAACCTGTAGGCACATAATAAGTGTTGAAGAAACGTTACTTGTTAGCCGTCGACACCCTCGTTCTTCTTCTTAACACTGTGGGCATGTATTAGTCACTTAGCCAGTATTATGGACTGAGGTTGTTGTGACAGAGTAGTTTGTTCTCTCTGTGAGACTTCTTCCTACGCAAAGCTTGATTTGATGACAGTGGCCTCTTAAGAACCAACTTTTTTCAAGTACTGAGGTCAGCAACCAAGCAGAAAATAAAACATTGCATGAGGTTCAAATATGAGAACCTTCACCTCACAGTAGTTTATTAAAAATGCAGACTATCAACTTTTCTTTCCTAATATTGAGTTACAAGTTTTAAATGTAGAATATTATACTGGATTTATTTGCTTTAACATTTAATGTATGAGATAAATTCTATCCTATAAAAGATAGTTCAACTATTGAATTTAATTTTGTCTGGGGGAAATGAGGTCATTTGCTTGTCTATGGTAATACATTCAACACGCAGGGGGTAAATGTGCACAGTATATAGGGTAATCAAATTACAATATGAAGAAAAACGGTAAAGGCACCAAATCAGCACAAATACAGTGCAGAGGGTTTTTTTTTTTTGGAGAAAATCAGCAACGCAGTATTGTTTTTCTGAATATTTCACAGGTTCTTAAATATAATTTTAAAAGCTCATATTTACCGTATAGCCCCACATTGTTTCTCCTCAAAATGGAAATATCACAAAGATGATCATTGAAGCTACCCGAATTTCAGTTACATCTAGTCTAAAGAGGGAGAGCAAACAATAGGTGAGGGTTTATAAATAAAATTCCTGAGTGTGGAGGATAGCTACTCCTGTATTAAGCACCAAAGATGTAGAAATATCTATTGGCTTTAATTTTTTTTTTAAACTTCAGTTCCATGATTAAATTATTGTCTTTGGGAAACAAACTGAGGGCTTCAGAGGGGAGGGGGTGGGGGATTGGGATAGGCCGGTGATGGGTATTGAGGGCACACATTGCATGGAGCACTGGGTGTTATACGCAAACAATGAATCATGGAACACGACATCAAAAACTAAGGATGTACTGTATGGTGACTAACATTACATAATAAAAAATTATTATTAAAAAAATAAATAAACGAGTGAAACCATATGATAATTGTCTTTCTCTGCTTGACTTATTTCACTTAGCATTATCTCCTCCAGTGCCGTCCATGTTGCAGCAAATGTTGAGGAATCATTCTTTTTGATGGCTGAGTAATATTCCATTGCATATATGGACCACATCTTCTTAGTCCAGTCATCTGTTGAAGGGCATCTCGGCTCCTTCCACGATTTAGCTATTGTGGACAATGCTGCTATGAACGTTGGGGTGCATAAGGCCCTTCTCTTTACTACGTCTGTATCTTTGGGGTAAATACCCAGTAGTGCAATTGCTGCATCACTGAACAATCTTATGTATACTGAAGACTACCATCGATATGCTGAAAGCTGGTCCCGTACAACAAGTAGTTTGGAAATAGTGGTCAACAGATGTCTGCGTAAGGGGCTGAACACCATGTTTGTTGCATGGTGGATTTAATACCGCATGGGAATTCCCATGCTTTTGAAGGAAAGAAAAATTAATACTGAGTCTAAACAGTCACATGCAGGGGCGCCTGAATGGCTCAGTTGGTTAAGCCTCCACCTCTTGATTTCGGCTCAGGTTATGATCTCACGATCTCACGGTCATGAGATCGAGTGCCACATCGGGCTCCACGCTGGGTGGGGAGCCTGCTTAAGATTCTCTCTCTCCCTCTCCCTCTGCCCCACGACCCCCTTAAAATAAAAAAAAAAAGAATAAGTAGTCACACGTAAAGAACGATATAGCCACATAATAATGTTAACATTGGATTTGACCTTAGAATGATTAGTTGGGATTTTAAAAGGTGAGTTGTAAGCACTGTTTACTTTTCTGAATTACACAGTTCCCTTGTTACTTGGAATCGAACATACAA
This sequence comes from Ursus arctos, assembly GCF_023065955.2. Lineage (NCBI taxonomy): Eukaryota > Metazoa > Chordata > Mammalia > Carnivora > Ursidae > Ursus > Ursus arctos. Next base: position 104,092,451 of record NC_079873.1, on the reverse strand, counting down.
ATAGGACTTGACTTATCTCAAGACCATCATTAATTAGTACAGGGGCAGATTTCAACTGTACATTTATAAAGTTAGTTTACACTAACTACATCCAGAAAAATACCAACTGATGAGCCTAAAACAGTCTCTAGCTAGCTGTTGAAGAATGTGGTTAAAAAGTAGTTATTAAGTAACGTTTTGTGGTTTATGTGATCTAATATGAGGTAACAGATTCACATTTGTACTGATAGCTACCTATTTTAAAAGATAAAACATAGAGCGATTAAAATATTCACAAGTAGAATGTTTTTCTGTTTCAGTATAGAATTGCATTTCTATATTCATCAGTAAAATAGAAAAGTACTTACTTAGTCACTATCTCTCTTCCCTGTAAAATTTCATCATAATATTACTAAAGGCAGTCCTCCCATGTGCCCTGAACGTCCTGGCATGTTTCTGCTGAGTGCAGAACAAAACAACGTATTTAATGTTATGTTTTAGCTAACAAATAGGGAGAGTATGTCTTTATTTTTATCTATCTAGAGCCAGATATCTACGATAAACAAAAATATATTGGAAATGGTTACAAAGGAAGGACCTGGGTGGAGATTACAGAAGTGGAAGCTTCTTCTCTTAAAGTATCCTGCTCTCAGTTTGGTTTTAGAATCCATAAGTGTTTCATGAAATTATGAAACAATTTAATTTAAAAGGCAAGCTCTTAAAATAAATAAATAATGAATCACATGACATAGTTGTGCAAGCTGTATATGTCAAATTGGTGGTTTAACTATACAGAATACAGAACTATTTCAAATGACTTTAAAATATAGCAATTTTAGGGATGCCTGGGTGGCTCAGTCGGTTGAGTGTCTGACTTCGGCTCAGGTCATGATCCCAGGGTCGTGGGATCAGGCCCCATGTCGGGCTCCCTGCTCAGCAGGGAGTCTGCTTCTCCCTCTCCTCCTGCCCCTCCGCCTGCTCCTGTTCTCTCTGTCTCTCTCCCATATATATATATATATATATATATATATATATATATATATGTTGCAATTTTACTGTGTATCCCCAATGCAATATACCTTAAGGATAAAAAAAGAACAAGGCATCTTGAGCTATATTAAGAAATCACATTACTAGTAATAATATTGCCTTTTTATTGCAAAATACCATACATACACAGGCGCACGTGCACGCGTACACACACACACACACACACACACACACACACACAGAAAAGGGGGTAAGTAATTACAGTAATGCCATTAGAATTCAGGAATTTCTATATGGTGGCTAACAGAACATAATAAAAAAATTTTAAAAATTAAAAAAATAATTCAGGAATTTCAGTTTAAAACAAAAGACACAGATATAAGACCAAATTAATCTTAAATTTGAATGGAAATGGCAGGAACTCATTGAGTATGAGCATGGACTCATTCAGTATGAACTCTGATTGTCAGTATGGACCCTCAAAGAAATGTATTTCCTAGCTCTGTCCACTGCAAAGACTTGGAAGCAATGAACATTATCGGTTGCAACAAAGAGAACCCTTAGTGCCCACATTACGATCTCTAGAAGAAACCAGAGGTCCTTGGAGAAATGGCTGGTTTCAGATCCAGGGCAGAATAAGGATAAGATAAGTATGGAACATCTTAGAGTATCCAAAAGTTAGGCTCTATGTTGAGGTTATGTCAAAAAGACACCAGAGGCATGTGAAGGGGCTCCCAATGTCCAAATGTCAAACAATGTGAGCATCAGAAGGAATAATAACTGCAGTGGTGAATCACCATACATTAATACTCATGAGTTCATTGCAATACTGAAAAAGTCCCCAAATGATCCTTGTTCACTTTAAGAGACCAGAAGACAGCAACCCATCACCCTGAAAAGGGAGAGAATAAAGCAATAATTCTGCCTTTCTTGTGTGGATTGTATTTCAGGAAAACAAAGTGGTTTGTAGTTACCCTTCATGGGACAATTCCAGCCAATAAATGCAACAAGAATAATAAAGTTAGAAAATTACCACTTTACAACACCTAATGAATTAATGGATCTATGTAATAACTCTCAACGGCTGCCAAATCTATTACATGGAGGCCGATATGTGGAGTGAGCATACACTATGGTTTTCCTGGGGGCAAGTCCTGGCTTACATTGGTTGTCCTGTGCCACACCCTCCTTCACTCTCAAACTTGTCTCCATTTGGATGATACATTATATCATCACCCTAGTAACAGGGAACTTTGTAAAGAATGAGGAAAACTAATAACACCTGAACTCACTGCTCAATCTTAAAATTATATATAATATACAGAGAGAGAGAGAGAGCACGCGTGCCCAGATATTAAGGATCTCCTGATGGGATGTGGTGGAGATTATGCATACGAAGCACTCGGCACCATGCCTGAGATAAGCCTGTGTTCAATAGGCAGTAGCTGCAATTATTGTAGAATTTAGATCAGTGTAAAAAATGGGCTAAGGCCTTCCCTCTGATAACCATCCATAGTTGTGGTTTTTTTTTTTTTAAGATTTTTTTTTTTTATTCATTTATTTGACAGAGAGAGAGAAAGCCAGCGAGAGAGGGAACACAAGCAGGGGGAGTGGGAGAGGAAGAAGCAGGCTCCCAGCGGAGGAGCCCGATGCAGGGCTCAATCCCAGGACTCTGGGATCACACCCTGAGCCGAAGGCAGACGCTTAACAACTGAGCCACCCAGGCGCCCCACCATCCATAGTTTTGAGCTTCTCCTGTCATGTGTCCTTTCCAGACATTTTTGGGGAGCTACACTTTCTCCTATGCAGCAATGATGTGGGGCTAAAAAGAATCAGTAGACATGGGAAGGCAAAGCTGGAAATGAGCCAATGGCAGAAAGTTCTTAAAGATTCAGGCAGAGAGGAGGGACGCCTTGGTGTCTCAGTCAGTTAAGCGACCAACTCTTCATTTGGGCTCCGGTCGTGAGATCGAGCCCCACATCGGGCCCTGCTCTCAGTGGCGAGTTCTCTTGAGATTCTCTCTCTCTCCCCCTGCCCCTACCCCTGCTTGTGTGCCCTCTCTCTCCCTCCTTCCCTCCCTCCCTCCTTCTTTCTCTCTCTCTCTCTCAAATAAATAAATGTATCTTTGGGGTACCTGGGTGGCACAGTCAGTTAAGCGACCGACTCTAGGTTTCGGCTCAGGTTGTGATCTCAGGGTCGTGAGATCGAGCCCTGCATCAGGCTCTGTGCTCATTGCAGAGTCTGCTTGAGAGCCTCTCTCCCTCTCCTCCTGGCCCTCCTGCTTGTTCTCTCGTTCTCTCTCTCTCAAATAAATGAATAAATAAATCTTAAAAAAAAAAAAGATTCAGGCAGAGAGGGAACTACAAGGGCAAGAAGAAAGAGATTAGCTTTTCTGCTTAGTGCACTATTTCCTAGTGCTTCTTCTAAGGAAGAGATGTCTATATATCATCTAATGTTTGTTAGCATTTACAAGGTGTTTTCACCTTGTATCACCGATTGTTACAGTGGAGAGTCTCCTGATCACCTCTTGTTGGTGACCGCTGTGAATGGGCAGGGTCCCTTTTGACACACAGGAAGATTTTCACAGAAAAAGACCCACAGACTTCTTATCACATTATTTCATTATAAAGTCAACTACTACTTACTTAAGCAACGCATACCAATTTGTTCTATACTACTTATGTCCCTTATTTTTGTCATCCCACTGTCTGTTGTAAGCCTAGCATTGTGGGTAAGTCACACTTTTTAGAATGGCCACTCCCCAAAGACAAGAGAACCATTGCTGGCGAAGATGTGAGAAAAGGGAACCATTGTGCAACTGTTGGTGCGATTGTAAACTGTTGCAGCCTCCATGGAAAACGGTATGGCGGAAACTCAAAAACTAAACAGTGGAACTATGGTACGATCCATCAATTCCACTTCTGAGTATACACCCAAAAGAAGTGAAAGGACAGAGTCAAACAGATATTTGTGTACCTGTGCTCATATAGCACTATTCACAATAGATAAAAGTGGAAGCAACCTAAGTGTCCATCAACAGATGGATGGGGGGGGGGAAGTGGCATATACCTACAGTGGATCATTATCTGTTCCTCAAAAAGGAAAGAAAAACTGAGACATGCTACAATATGGATGAATCTTGAAGACATTATGCTCAGTGAAATATGCCAGTCACAGAAGGACAAATACTGTATGTATGAGATATCCAAATTCATAGAGAAAGAGAGTACAGTGGTGGTTGCCAGGGGGTGGGAGGAGGAGGGAACGGGGAATAGGTGTTTAATGGGTACAGAGTTTCAGTTCAGAAAGATGAAAAGTTTTAGAGATGGATGACAGTGATGATTGTACAACAATGGGAATGTACTTAATGCCACTGAGCTCTATATCCAAAAATGGCTTAAAAGGTAAAATTTGCATTATTTGTATTTTATTGCAATAAAAAGGCAGAGGGGAAACACTGTTGTGAAGATTGACATCTGGATAAAGAAGATGTGGCTCATATATACGATGGAATATTACTCACCCATCAGAAAGGATGAATACCTACCACTTACATCGACATGGTTGGAACTGGACGGGATTATGGTAAGTGAAATAAGTCAAGCAGAGAAAGACAATTATCATATGGTTTCACTCATGTGGAATATAAGGACTAGTGTGGAGGACCATAGGGAAGGGAGGGAAAACTGAATGGGAAGAAATCAGAGAGGGAGACAAACCATGAGAGACTTTTGACTCTGGGAAACAAACTGAGGGTTGAGGAAAGGGAGGTGGGTGAGGGGATGGGGTAACCAGGTGAGGGGCTTTAAGGAGGGCCCGTGATGTGATGAGCACTGGGTGTTATATGCAACTAATGAATCATTGAACACTATATCAAAAGTAATGATGTACTGTATGTTGGCTAATTGAATTTAAATTAAAAAAAAAAAAGATTGATGTCTGGAATATATGAAATGCTTCTACAAAACTGTAAGAAAGTCATCCTACCCATTTGAAGAAAGGTCATGATACCCACATAGATGATGCCATGGAAAAGGAAATTGAAATGGCCAATAAGCATATAAAGGAGCTCGATCTCCTTAGTGGTTGGAGAAATGCAAAAGAAGACCACCACCCCAAACGCAAATGTAATCCGATTATACTCAGCATTGGTGAGAATACGGAACAATTAGTACCCAACCTGCTGGTGGGAGTCATAAGCTGCAAACAATTTGGCTATACCGAATACTCACCTAGCCTGTGACCTAGCAATAGGTCATTAACTCCTCTAAACTCTTGGACTCCTTCAAACGCTGCAAAACTCAATTGCACGTATGCCAGACATCAGAATATTCCTAGCGTCACCGCTTTTAAGGGCTCTGAAGTGGAAAGTACCCACATGTCCATGGACAAGGAAACGGATGAATGAATTGAGGAGTGGAATGCTACAACAGGGAAAATGAAAGCAGTACGGCTCCGCGGAATAGTATAGGTGATACTGTTAGGACACAATGTTGGGCGAAAAAGGAAGCGGCGGAACACGAGGCAGAACGCGATACAATTTATTGTACTACCCAGGCAACACACCAGGAGGCCAGGACAGTCAAGGATACATACACGGGTCTCTAAAACAAAACAAAAACCAACCAACCAGCCAACCAGCCAGCCAGCCAACCAACCAACCAGCCAGCCAACCAACCAACCAACCAACCAGCCAACCAACCAACCGAAAAACAAACCCTAGAAGACGGAGGGGGGTGGTTTACACGGGACACGCGGGAGGATGGCTATTCCTCTGCGAGTGGAAGCAGTGGGTGGGAAGGGCCCCGGGAGGAGACTAGCCAGGAATTGTTAAAGTGTCCCACGTCAGGAAGGCGGAGGCTTGAGCACCTACCTGTTCCACACTCCCGGATCCTTTTGTCCTTTCCCAGGAAGACGGCCTGTGAAACGTCCCTGAACGGTAGAGCTGCAACGGCCCGGCCCGGGCCTCAGTCCTGGATCCTCGATCCTCGATCCTCGATCTTCGATTCTCGATCCTCGATCCTCGATCCTCGACCCTCGACCCTCGGCACCAGCGCCTGGGCGGCAGTTGGTCCAGGGGGCGTGTCTCGGCCGAGGTCCCGCCTCCCGCATGCGCGCTGTGCCGGCCAATCAGGGACGCTCCCGCCCAGGCGAGGCTGTCTCGCTCCTCTCCATCCCTTGGCCCTCAGAGGAGCATCGCGGAGGGCGTGGTGTGGAGGTCGCTGTGCGGATGGAGGGATGGAGGGAGGGACAGAGAGGCAGAGGATGGGGTGGGGCATAGGGACCCTCAGGGAGGCCCAGGCGGGTAGGGAGCCGGACCGGTGGCCATGGGGGGGGGCGTGGTTCTCCTCAGACGTGAGGGGATCAGGGTGTGGGACAGCGGCGGCTGGGCTGACCTCTGAGGTGATGTCCCCACAGGGTCCTCTGGGGCTCTGACAGGACATGACGAGGGCCCTGAGGGCAGGGCTGGCAGGGCCGGCAGGGCGGGGAGCGGGTCTGACGGTCCCCACTTCCTGGGAAGGTCGCACCTGGTGAGGAGGGGCCGTCTGCGTCTGTCCCTCCTGCCCGGCCGCCCGGCCGCACAGTTTGGTCCCCCGAGGTCATCCTGGGGTCCAGATGGCGTGTCGAGGAGCCCCCCCTCCCCCCCAGACCTGACCGTCCCCGGACAGGGGCAGAACGCTTATTCCCCATCCATTCGGAGGGGACATTTATTTTTGTCCCGGCCACGGTTGGGCCTCCAGACCAGCACATTGTCCCGCGAGGACCTAGGGGTGGGGATGGCCTCCGTCCCAACGTAGAGGCAAGAATGTGGCGGAAGGCCCTGGCCCTCAGATGCCCCGGGGCAGGTCGCGTGCCCTGGGTCTGAGCCGGGGGCGGGGGCGGGGGCGGGTAGGCGTCCGCCGTCCGCGTCGTCTTTGTCCCCTCCCGGTCCAACGAGAGACACGAGGACACGCCCACTCTGATCTGCACAGAGGACCCTTGCCTGGCATCGCTCACTGACCATGTCCCCATTTCTTTAATGCGTGTTTGCGCTCACAAGGTGCAGGAGACACCTCGGGATGGCGCCGGCTGGGAGGAAGCGCCCGGGGAGAGCTGCGAAGGCCCCAGTGGAGGCTCAGGGTATGGCAGCCTATGACTTTGGGAGACAAGAGAGAAGAGAGCTGAGTGGGCCAGAGGCTGAAGGTACTGTCTATCACACACCTTTGCAGATACAGCACTTGTAGATACCGCACACGAGGCAGGTCACTGCTTTGGAGTCCTCCGCGTTGTAAAAACTAAAATCCTCGTGTGTGTGTGTGTGTGTGTGTGTGTGTGTGTGTGTGTCTGTCTGTCTGTCTCTGTGTGTGTCTGTCTCTGCGTGGGTCTGTCTGCCTCTCTCTGTGTATGTCTGTCTCTGTGTGGGTCTCTCTCTCTCTCTCTCTCTCTCTGTGTCTGTCTGTCTCTGTGTGGGTCTGTCTGTCTTTCTGTCTCTGCGTATGTCTGTCTCTGTGTAGGTCTCTGCGTGTGTGTGTGTGTGTGTGTGTGTGTGTGTGTGTGTGTGTGTGTAAAAAGCAGTTTCATGTACCAGAGGTTGTCCACTTGATCCTCCCGTCCCAAACCGGGATTACAGAGGCTTAGGTAGCAGCTCTTCTGCTCCCCCACAGTCTTTCTTTCCAAAATATCTCACACCTGCTGGGTGATGTGCTCTGCCATTAACCTTGAAAGGCTTGTAACACTGTCTCCATGGCATGGTCCTGGTCCCTGATCCAGTTTCAGCTGACCTGGCACATACATGCTTCCTTTCCTATGTCTGCCTTAAAAAACTTTTGTTTGCAAGAGGCCTAAAAAACTCCACAGTGAGGATATTGCTCCCTGAAAACTGATCAAAATGCCATACTTCGTTTTATTGTTTTAATTCCGTTAGCCAACATGTAGTACATCATTAGTTTGTGATAAAATGTTCAATGATTCATTAGTTGCGTATAACACCCAGTGCTCATCACATCACATGCCCTCCTTAATGCCCACCACCATGCTTCATTTTAAAATGTTTTCCACTTTTATTTCAACACAGGAGACAATCCAGTAACCGATAAACATGGGCGAAAAAGGCCTTCCACAGAAACATTTGAGGAAGATGTGGGGTAATGTGTTCGTAGCATTTTCAGTCTCCAGATCGAGGCACCTTGGCTAACGTACCAATTATTCTCTGTAAAATCCTAGAATGAGACATTTCTTCCAAAACAAATATGACCGTTGTTTATCCTTAATAATGTTTGATGTAACTTCTTCACAGAAATGAAGTACAGCAGATGCTGGAAGGACTTGGAGGTATGCTTAAGTGATATTTGCAGTGGAAAAAAAAAAGTTTTAAACCATACAGCTTTTTAAAAAGATTTTATTTTTATTCATTTGTCAGAGAGAGGGAGAGAGAGGCAGAGAGAGGCAGAGAGAGAGCACAAGCAGGGGGAGAGGCAGGCAGGGGGAGAGGCAGGCAGAGGGAGAAGCCGGCTCCCCGCTGAGTAAGGAGCCAGACGCGGGACTCGATCCCAGGACCCTGGGATCATGACCTGAGCCGAAGGCAGCTGCTTAACCAACTGAGCCCCCCAGGTGTCCCAAACCATACAGCTTTTATAAATGGAAATGTTAATGAGAGGTCTACAACACTGATTTTACTGCCTTGTTCTCGTATGTAGGATACTACACAAGTATTTAGTGTGATTCAACTTTGCAAGTTTCTTTACTGACCTTTTCCATTGTTGATGTGGAAAAGTAAAAATGGTACTAACATTGATGAGGTAAGAATGATGCCATTATTTTATACATGTGTACATATAATGTACTGTGTAAGAAAATGGACGGAGAAAAGTTTGTACCTCCTTTTGTGTGCACAGATTAGTGATATATCAGTATCTAATGTCAAGTTTAAGTTTTCTTAATTTAGTTACTTTTCATAACTTTCCGGTGTCCTATTCTTTGGAGTAGCAGCACACACTGAATCCTCTAAAAAACAAAAACAAAAACAAAACAAAACCCCCCCAAAAACCCTCTTTATTGTTTTTTTTTTTTCATTAGCAAACTGTGTAGCTGCAAACTAAAGAACTCTCCTAGCTAGTGAGAAATATATAATCATATCCAAACTCCTAAGTTTCATGCTGTTCGGTCAGATGTCAGTTACACCACCTGCACTACAGGGCAGCACACTTAGCAGAGTTCACGTCAATTTACGGCTCTTCGATAGAGATCATCCTTACCAGAAAGTATGTTTTGAAAGCTTTGCTCTATTTGGTGGTGACAAAGTGCTTGCTTTGTGAGCTGTCTAATAAACTTCTTACTATAGATGAATTCCGGATGGATAAAATATTTTTATTATAATGCAGATCCTTCATGACTACTGAAAAATAACTATTGATTGTAGATCCATCAAGTCAAATCATATGATTTGCAAAGTTTTATTTGAAGTACTAAGAGTCTGTGAAATGCAGCACTTAACGGATAAAAGTGTTATGTTAAAAAGCTCCGTGAAAATATTTAAAAAATGTTTTTGAATTCATTTATTTAAATAGAATTTTTACACCCGCAGCGTTTGTCTCTTGTAGTAAAACAGTTAAAAGCATCACTCACTAGATTGCTTGAAAAATAATTTTTTAAATGTGCGATATAATTATTTTTATCCTTTTGAGGATCGTTTTTAAGAAAATACGTTTGTGCATTTTTTATAATGCATTCTAATGGTAATCCACCTAAACATGTCCCTTGAATTGGAGGATATTTTATAAATTTAGAAAAATTTGCCTTTTAGCCGTTTTCTCACAAGGAAATTAAAGTCTGTCTTTGGGAGTCTCCGTACACATTTTGATAATGGAAAATATCTTGATTATTATCCCCTTTTCATTATGTCTAAACGAAAAGGTGACCTGCAGTTAGAAAAATTAGAGTTGGGATACTAGTACTAGAAAGATTTTACAGAAAATAGTGAGCAAATCTTGCTTTTTGAAATGATGCCTGTGTTATAATTTTTATTTTACTTATTTTATTTTTTGACGTGTAATCGGCATACAATATTGTATCAGTTCCAGGCATACAACATAGTGATTGGACATTTATGATGCCTGTATTACAAATTTTAAATGTCACCATACGGTACTGTATGGTGACTAACATAACATAATAAAAAAATAAAAAAATAAATTTTATGTCTTTGCACATTGCCGAGGCAACATTTACCCATATTGATTTGTATATATGAAAACAAAATGATTTTCAACACTAAATTTCGATGAATGTTTTCTATACAGTTGACATTAAACAGGCCCTTCTTGCAAAGAGAAAAATGTTCGAAATGAATGCAAAAGCTTCTGTCAAAACCACTAACGAAAAAATTGAGCGTGTTTGGAAAATACAACAAGAACAAAGGTGAAGTTGTTGTTTTTGTTTTTGTTTTTTTTAAGTCACGATGACATTTGTATCATTTCTTAGTATTCATTGTTGCAAATAACCTAAGGCAAATTCTATTATATTGAATTTTCCAGTGAAAAATAGATTTTACTTATTTTTTCCCTAAGCGGATAAATTCTGTTAACCTCACTCCTTAACAGAATTGAGATGTATTTCCTAGAAACCAATAAAGATGACCTTTTTTCCCTTTCCAATAACAAGTGAGTTTTCTTCCTATAACATTAATTCATATTTGTTCTAGACCTACAGTAGCTGAACTTCAGGTAAATGTCTTAAACCATTATTCTTGTTAACTGTATTCAGTTATGTAGAAAAGGTTAATCTTATATCATAAATAATTTGCATATTTTCACTAAATTGTGTTCACTGTTCTTTCTTAAAAATCATTGTTGTGCCAAAGAGGGGAAATATTTAAGTGAAATATTCCTGTTTGGAAATCTTCCATGATAAATGGATATGATATCCTTATTGAATCCATTTATCATATCAGAGCATGCATGTTCTTCAGTAAGAAGAAATGAAAAGTAAACTGCTTTTAGATGAAATGATTTTTTTTTCTGGAAAGTTGATAGTACAGTAAATCCTCACTAGTTTTTAAGAGGTAAGGCATGTGAGATAGCTTATATATTGGTCAGTTAGGAACAATACTTTTGGAATAAGAGTAAATTGTTCATATACCCTTTCTGTTTCCCATGAGATGCTTTCAGAGGCTATTATGCTATTACTGCCTTCTCCTTTTATAGTGCGAATTGTGTCAAATCAATTTTGTTTTGAATATGGTTAATTTTTTCATATCTTTATGAAGTATGACAGTGCTCATTATTGTTTTACAGGCAGAATCTTCATTTCAAATATTCTCAGCAGTTTCTGACTTTGTTTTGGGAGTGGGATACAGACATGCGGAAAGCCCAGGAACAAGAAGAAAAACTAGCTGTTGGTATCAGCCTTGGTTTAAAATTGATTTATTTATTGTATCAAAGTTTCAAGTTGCAATAGGTCATGAAAAACACAGGAGATAATGTAGAGTCCATGAGCCCAGATGGGTAAAGGTGGGTAGAAGAGGTAGCGGTGGGAGACTGAATGTTCTATTTGGATTGCTTCTGTCTATTTAGTGATATAGGAAGGTCACCAGTTAAGAGTTAGAGTGGTGGAGGAGGTGTTGCCTTTGGGGGGGCAGAGAAGAAGTCCTGAAATTGTTTCCTGAGAGCAGGCCAGCGAATGGGCTAGGGAAATATCACTGCCAAGCAGCATTATGAGTCTGATTTAGGTTAGTGTCATAGTGATTCGTGAATTTAAAGTGAGACCACTCTGCATGGTTGTGGCAGAGCAGCTGGAGAGTTGGATTTTCCAGGGTTGCAATTTAGCCACGCAGACTGACAGAGTGAAAAAGAGGGCAAAGTACATGTGCAAGTGCATAGGTATGATGACGGGCCATGGAATTTAAGCCAAGAAGGAGGAAAAGGGAGAATGTGAGAGTGGAGACCTGGGGACAATGAAAAGTCGTGGGATCAACGGGATGTTAATCCTGAAAGAGTATTGAACTGTAGTAAAAAAAAGGGGGAGAACTACAAACAGGGAGGTAGAGGTTGAACGTTTGGGGCAGGGGGAAGAGGAGAAACAGTATAGTACAGTGGTCAAGAGCCTGGACTCTGGAACCAATTTTGGGGGGTCCAATCCTGGTTGACCAGTACTAGCTGCGAAGTCAGGGACAAATTGTTTATCTCTGTACCTCACTCGGTTTCCTCACCTGTGAAAGGAGACGAGACATAATAAGAGTACTTGCCTCATAGAGTTGTTTTGAGGATTAAATAAGATCATATATAATAAGTTTATTTAAAATGGTTCAGAACAGTACCTGACACACAGTTCCTATATAAGTCTCTGCTCTAATTAATATTATGTAGATGTTGCAGTTATTGGGAATGACAGAATCCAGGGTATGACTATGTAAGTGAGTGACTGAAGTAGGGAAGAGGACAAAATTATTGTTGGAGATTAGGTCAAGGAACAGAGAGGCTAGTATCATCTGTATACATACTGAAATGACCAAGAATCAACACATGTTTCAAATGTTTCTAGAAAGAATATCTCTGGGACGCCTGAGTGGCTCAGTCGGTTAAGCATCTGCCTTCAGCTCAGGTCATGATCCCAGGGCCCTGGGTTCGAGTCCCACATCGGGCTCCTTGCTCAGCGGGAAGTCTGCTTCTCCCTCTGCCTGCCACTCCCCCTGCTTGTGTGCTCTCTCTCTCTCTCCCTCTCTGATAATAAATAAAATCTTTAAAAAAGAAAGAAAGAAAGAAAGAAAGAAAGAAAGAAAGAAAGAAAGAAAGAGAAAGAATATCCCTTCTGTAACTACCGTTAGGAAGGATTATTGTATAGATTTTTTGCCTACTTGTGGCAAACACGTTATTGGAAAGGTCATTTGTGGATTTTGAAGTCAAAAATTAAAACATATTTTCGATATTGGTGAGACAGACAATTTCCTACTTAATGGCTGCTAGGTAGGATCATCGTATTGTTTTTGTATACTAGTGGTGAACACAATTATCTAAACTTGGTCATAAAAGTTGTTAAAACAGGAAATGTTAACAAGTATCGGTTTAAAGAATATTCCTTTCAAACTTTATGTATAATTATGTTTTCTAAACATTAAATGTTACCCACATTTTATCACCCTTTTCTTTTATATTTGTAGGGTATGTTCCGAGACCAACGAAAGGTTCTTCAACAAGCTAGAATTGTTCAGAACCAGACACTGCAAAAAATTAAAAATTTATATGAGCAATTCTTAAAGGTCTGTTGTATTTGGCAATGCCATACATTCTTATAAAACAAAATATGTAGGGGCGCCTGGGTGGCTCAGTCGGTTGAGCAACCGGCTCCTGGTATTGGCTCAGGCTGTGGGTCCTGATCTCATGGGTTGTGGGATCGAGCCCTGCCTCATGCTCCCTGCTTAGCGGGGAGTCAGCTTGAAGATTCTCTCCCTCTGCCCCTCCTCCCACTTCCATGTGCACATTGCTCTCCCTCTGTCTCTCAAATAAGTAAATAAATATTTAAAAAATATGTAATATGTATATAAAGGTACAAGACAGATTGTTTCTTTCCAAATCTATGGGGGGGGGAACCATTTAGGTTGTACATCTAAATTGTTAACCATTTTCCATTTGGAATTCGTTGCTTTGGATTTAACATAATTAGTAAATGCATTTTTATTTTAGGATTAATTAATAGTTTTGTGGGAGTCATTTAAAACAGGGAACTGTAAAGTGGGAATTTTACCTAGGAATATATGTATTGTGAAGAAAACTGGTACTTTAGTAACACTTTAATCATAATTTGTTGTCCAGCAATCAGTTTTGAGGAGATCAGCCATAAATATATAGTGGAAACTAGGAGGTCTATAAATCACTTCTACATGTCTTTTACTTGTATTAACAGTTTTTGTTAAACATGAGTAGGCAATTGTAATTGATGAATACCACTTTTATATTCAAATGTGTTACATGAGTGTTTTATGGCATATTTGCTTTTGGAATACTAGACTAATAATGACTTTATATACATACTTAAAATCATAAGGGAAGGTCTAAATGTATAACAGAATGAAAAAGCCAGAGGAGGACTAAACGTTTGTGAATTGAGAATGATCTGCTGTGATATTTGCACATTAGTAAGTTGTCCTCAGTGACACAGACCTCTTCTTCATGCAGATATATACTTATTTAGGAGGTGATGGGATGCTGCACATTCCCCTTCTTTTTTCTTGGTGTGTGTGTGTACGCGGGGGGGGGGGGTGGTGGTGGTGTTTGGGGGGGTGGAGGGAGGGGGGGAGGGGGCGGCGGAAGGGAGTGGGAGGTGTACTTTACCTCTGCAATTGTACCTTAATATCTTTCTTTGAATTCCCACTGCTACTGCCCTCGTTCAGGATCTCACCATTCCTTGCTTATACTATTAAACTCTCATCTGAGTTCTCTCTTCTCCAGTCCATCCTTCACAGTTCTGCAATATGATCTTCCAAAACATATACCATTCCTCCCGAAAACCTGTCATTAGCTTCCCATTTTATTTTTCATTATTTTTTTTTATTATGTTCAGTTAGCCACTGTATAGTACATCGTTGGTTTTTGATGTAGTGTTCAGTGATTCATTAGTTACGAGCTCTGGGTGTTATACGTAGCTTCCCATTTTAAACTCTCAGGTAGTCAATGTCTGCCCTGTAACAAGACTCCCTTTGTAGTTTTATACTTATATTCCTCCTTTCCTCCCGCCCCTCCAGTACACTAACTCACCATTACTTCCTTGTTTCTAGAGTGCTTTCAACTCCCTCTTCCCTTTACCCACTGAAATCTTATTCTTTTGCCAACTAAATCAGAATCAATCTTATTTTCCAGTACACAGTTCATGGCAAGTTGTGTTTCCTTACTTGTTACAAAGTTTTGGTGTTGTTTTTATTTACGCGTTTTTTATTCTCACTGGAATAAGGAAGGAAGAGATCGTGCATTCATTTGCAAATTCCTCCACAGCACTTAACAGCACTTTTTACATAGTATGCACTAGATCACTGTTTGTTAAATGAATAGTAAAGATTTAGAACATGCTTGTGTTTCATAACTTAAAGAGGTCATGTTACAGATCATTTTATTCCCTCCAATGGAATCATGTTACATTGATTTTTACTCATTATAAGTGCACTGTTATGTGGTGTTTAGAAAGCTTATTAGAGGGGCGCCTGGGTGGCACAGCGGTTGAGCGTCTGCCTTCGGCTCAGGGCGTGATCCCGGCGTTGTGGGATCGAGCCCCACATCAGGCTCCTCCGCTGTGAGCCTGCTTCTTCCTCTCCCACTCCCCCTGCTTGTGTTCCCTCTCTCGCTGGCTGTCTCTCTCTGTCAAATAAATAAATAAAAATCTTAAAAAAAAAAAAAGAAAGCTTATTAGAGAGTTTAAAAATTATGGTATTTCATTCTATGGGACTGTCAGTCTTTTTCTTTTTTTTCCTCCACCTTGACCTTAACTGTTTATTAACCCATTGTTTCGAGCAAAGTGTACTACGGTCATGCCTCTATAGTAATAATATTTGACTCAAACACAACATTTAAAAAATTTCTTACGTGGGTATTTTTATCTCCATGTATTAGGTATAATATTTTATTTGGAATAAATAAAGAGCATCCTTTGACTATTAAGACTTGTTGCTTTTGAAATTTAGTTTTTTAAAGATTTTATTTATTTTTGGGGGGAGAGAGAGAGAGCGCGCGTGCATGTGCACGAGCAGGGGGAGGGGCAGAGAGAGAGGGAGAAGCAGACTCCCTGCTGAGCAGGGAGCCAGACGTGGGGCTCGATCCCAGGACCCTGAGATCATGACCTGAGCCAAAGGCAGACGCTTAACTGACTGAGCCTCCCAGGCACCCCTTGAAATTTTTAATTTTACATGTTTGGAGCATGAGAGGAAAAGTGGTGGTTTATAACTGACCTAGGCTTTTTGTTTTAGAGTATGCAGGACTTAGAGAAGGACCATGAACATCTTCTCACTGATGAACAAAGTGAAGTTAGGGAAGAAATGACCAAGTTGCAAAACAGAATTGTGAGGGAAGCTGTAAGTAGTGTGTATTTAATATTAAGAACTAAGGAGGGGTGTGAGCATTGGGGTATTTTGTTTGCCAAAATGTATGTAACAATTACCTAAATAACATGTGAATGTTTAATATTTCCTTCCTTGAAACAGCAACAGCAAGAGCTGGCAATTGTTCAAAAGTCTCTTCATTCCCTGTTGTTCTGATGACTTTGAAGAAAGAACAGGAACCTAAGTTTTACGATACAAGTATAACATTAGCTACACTGAACCACGTTGTAGTAGTTTAAAAACTGTAGTTGAAATCAGTACATCTTGTTTATCATAGCTTGCTTGTTAAGTGCAAGAATCTTTTCCTGTTAAAACCCCAAACCCTAAACAGTTATGTGGGTAGCAGCAATTCCACAATTATATGTATTAAACTCTCAACCCTTCATTAGTAATGATGACTTTTTGTACTTAACACTGTCAATTAACTTTTAACAATAAGGATGATTTAATTTTAGGCTTGGCCTCAGTGGATCTGTATCAGTCCCAAAAGTTTCAAAGCACAAGTACAGAAAGAAGGCTACATTGCTTTTCCTAAAGGAAAAAAAATTAAAGAATATAAAATCTATCTTATCCGTGTACCCGCTTGTATTTATTCATTAGTTTACAGAGCCAATTCCAATAAAAATATGATTTCAGAAGAAAATGTACTCCACTGCCTTATAAAAATTATTGAAAGTAAACATGAGATTGTGTTTTTGAATAAATTAAACCGCCTAAAATCACTGGGAGAACAAAACTACATATATAAATATCAGTGCTGAGACATGGGTTTGTGAATATGTCGTTTCCACAAAGACATCAAAATGTCATTTAATTGGTGTTGGTTCACTATTAAATGACACCTGCCCTTAGCATTGATTGAAAGTATTTCATTAATATGCACATATACTTAATCACTTAATCCTTCCTAACGGTAGTTATAGAAGGGATATTCTTTCTTTCTTTCTTTCTTTCTTTCTTTCTTTCTTTCTTTCTTTCTTTCTTTTTTAAAGATTTTATTTATTATCAGAGAGGGAGAGAGAGAGAGAGCACACAAGCAGGGGGAGTGGCAGGCAGAGGGAGAAGCAGACTTCCCGCTGAGCAAGGAGCCCGATGTGGGACTCGAACCCAGGGCCCTGGGATCATGACCTGAGCTGAAGGCAGATGCTTAACCGACTGAGCCACTCAGGCGTCCCAGAGATATTCTTTCTAGAAACATTTGAAACATGTGTTGATTCTTGGTCATTTCAGTATGTATACAGATGATACTAGCCTCTCTGTTCCTTGACCTAATCTCCAACAATAATTTTGTCCTCTTCCCTACTTCAGTCACTCACTTACATAGTCATACCCTGGATTCTGTCATTCCCAATAACTGCAACATCTACATAATATTAATTAGAGCAGAGACTTATATAGGAACTGTGTGTCAGGTACTGTTCTGAACC
This sequence comes from Ursus arctos, assembly GCF_023065955.2. Lineage (NCBI taxonomy): Eukaryota > Metazoa > Chordata > Mammalia > Carnivora > Ursidae > Ursus > Ursus arctos. Next base: position 104,074,997 of record NC_079873.1, on the reverse strand, counting down.
ATTTTAAATAAACTTATTATATATGATCTTATTTAATCCTCAAAACAACTCTATGAGGCAAGTACTCTTATTATGTCTCGTCTCCTTTCACAGGTGAGGAAACCGAGTGAGGTACAGAGATAAACAATTTGTCCCTGACTTCGCAGCTAGTACTGGTCAACCAGGATTGGACCCCCCAAAATTGGTTCCAGAGTCCAGGCTCTTGACCACTGTACTATACTGTTTCTCCTCTTCCCCCTGCCCCAAACGTTCAACCTCTACCTCCCTGTTTGTAGTTCTCCCCCTTTTTTTTACAACATAGTGATTCAACATCTCTATATGCTATGCTATATATATGCTCCTAAGAGAAGCTTAGGTGGGATCATCTCACCTTGCCACTGCCTCTGGACCTGGATTGACAGGTGGTCTTTCTCTTCTTCCTCCCTCTTGTGCTTGGGGACAGTTATTACATAACATTGCTAGACAGTATGGAGGTTCCTCAAGAAAATAGAGAACCAGCATAAGATCCAACAATCCTAATTCTGGTTATTTATCTGAAGAAAATGAAAGCACTAATTCGAAAGATATATGCACTCCTATATTCATTGCAGCATTACCTACAATAGTCAAAATATGGAAGCAACCTAAGTGTCCATCAGTAGATGACTGGTTAAGAAAGATGTGGAATGTGCAGTCTAAAAAACAAAACAAATGAATAAACAAACTGATGGATGCCAGAGGGGCATAATGGGTCAAAGGGAGTGGGAGATACAGTTATGGAATGAATAAGTCATGGGAATAAAAGGCACAGCATAGGGAATATAGCGTGCTACTGTAGTAGCTATGCTATGCTTACCCCAAGTGTAGCTGCGATGGGTCACCAACCATAACTGACCCATTATGCCCCTCCCACACCCCTCTCCCCTCTGGCATCCATCAGTTTGATCTCTGTATTGATAGGTCTGATTCTGATGTTATTTTTGTTTCTTCATTTGTTTTGGAGGAGGAAAGGGAAGAAGCAGATGTGTGAGGAGGGACAGAGGAGGGGAAGGTGGTCCTGCAGTGTTTGGGTTTCAGACGGAAGGTCCACAGTTAACCAGACACTGAGCATAAGGACTGGGTCAGGACTGAGGACTGAAGAAAATTGTCCTTCTTAACAATGTACCATAGCTTCTTGTGACCTTTCTTTATGGCAGCCAGTAATACTTAAAACAAGTACCAAGAACTGAATTCTACCCAGTTTTATTGGATTCTCGAAATACCTTTTGGTTTAAATAAGCCAGTACAAGATTCATTTCCATCATCTTTCCTTTGAGAGCTCTCCCTGAAAGCAACTATAGTAAAAGGCAGTGGAAAAATGAAATTGAAGTAAAACCCACTTAACCTGGGTGGAAAAAAAAATTCTGCTCCATTTTGTTGTGAACCTAAACCTGCTTTAAAAAGTAAAGTTGAATATATATGTTAGAATATATACATAGTATATATAATCGTAATGTGTATACAAATAATATATAATGGCAAATTATGTATCAATACAAAAATAATCATAATACAACGGCAAAAAATTTCTTCCCCTTAGAATATCAGCCAAAGTTGCTTCAAGTATGTATTTCCTCATTTGAGGTTGTCAGGGGATGAAATAAATGTCAACTGTTTGATCATTAAGTACGTTATGTAGGTAGATTATCTTTGAAGACAGATGTGAAATACTCAAACCATAAGTGATTAAGTATATGTGCATATTAATGAAATACTTTCAATCAATGCTAAGGGCAGGTGTCATTTAATAGTGAACCAACACCAATTAAATGACATTTTGATGTCTTTGTGGAAACGACATATTCACAAACCCATGTCTCAGCACTGATATTTATATATGTAGTTTTGTTCTCCCAGTGATTTTAGGCGGTTTAATTTATTCAAAAACACAATCTCATGTTTACTTTCAATAATTTTTATAAGGCAGTGGAGTACATTTTCTTCTGAAATCATATTTTTATTGGAATTGGCTCTGTAAACTAATGAATAAATACAAGCGGGTACACGGATAAGATAGATTTTATATTCTTTAATTTTTTTTCCTTTA